>NW_027497065.1:0-159900 GCF_021521415.1 Bidens hawaiensis | reverse complement strand
CAACCGGTTTAATGAACTGTCACGATTAGTGCCGTGGTTGGTCACCCCAGAGTCAAAAAGGGTGGAACGTTATATTTGGGGACTTACTCCAGTAGTGAGGAGCATAGTTAACGCGGGAGGGCACCAGACGTATGAGGGTGCAGTGACACAGGCTGGTATTGTCACGTATGATTTCTTGAGGAGCGGATCGATAAAGGCGACGGGAGAGTCGGCTGGGGGAAAGCGAGGTACGTATGACAATAGGATCCGAGAGAAGCAGCAAAACAAACGAGCTAGGCCCGCTGCCCAGAGCTATGCCATGACTAGTTCGGGCGGAAGGCAAGAACCGCAGAGGGGAACGTTTCCTAAATGCGGGAAATGTGGTTACCACCATAGTGGTGTGTGCAAGGAGGTGGTGTGCCACCGGTGTGGCAGGGTTGGACACTACGCACCAAATTGTAAGACAAATCTGAACAACCTGAACCGTCAACCGCAACCTATTCGTGCGCAACCATTTAGAACTCAACCAGCCCGACAGCAGAACCCGCAAGGAAACCAGATGGTGACCACTAGCCGTGCTTGCTACGAATGCGGCAGCACGGATCACTTCAAAAGGAACTGCCCGAAACTGAATCAGGGAGGAAACGGGAGACAACTCGCGGGTCAGCCATCGGCTTCCAATCCGGCGCGAGGCCGAGCATTTGTGATGGGAGCGAACGAGGCGCGCCAGGACCCCAGCGTAGTGACAGGTACCTTCCTCGTCTCTGATCATTACGCTTCTGTATTATTTGATACAGGCGCCGATAGAAGTTTTGTCTCCGTTAGGTTCCTTTCGATAGCAAACCTTCCTATTGGTGAAACCATAGAACCCTACACCGTAGAGGTCGCTAACGGTAAAACCATGATAGTCAATCGGATTGTTCGGAATTGCCCTTTTATTCTGAGCGAACAATCCTTCCTGATTGACTTGTTACCGGTAGAATTGGGTAGTTTTGACGTGATAGTGGGAATGGATTGGTTGGCTCGTAATAGGGTAGAAATAAACTGTGAAAAGAAAACCGTCAAGATCCGGGTGTCGGATGACGAGGAGGTATTAGTGCAGGGAGAAAAATCCGGCACCATGATACCATTTATATCCCACCTGAAGGTGTTGAAATATATACGTCAGGGATGTGTGGCGTATCTAGCGAGCCTGACGGCCGCTGATTCTGAGAAAAACGGGTGGACGATATTCCCGTGGTACGCGAATTTCCACAAGTTTTTCCAGAGGAACTTCCTGGATTACCGCCAACCCGACAAGTCGAATTCAGAATCGACTTATTACCTCAAGCTGGCCCTGTTGCTAAGGCCCCTTACAGACTTGCACCGTCCGAGATGCAAGAACTATCCAACCAGTTGCAGGAATTGTTGGATAAGGGATTTATACGTCCCAGTTATTCCCCGTGGGGTGCACCTGTGCTATTTGTGAAAAAGAAGGACGGAAGCCTTCGAATGTGCATTGACTACAGGGAATTGAACAAGTTAACCATCAAAAATAGATATCCTCTTCCCCGAATCGATGATTTGTTCGACCAACTTCAAGGTGCGAGCTATTTCTCAAAAATTGATCTTAGATCGGGATACCACCAAGTTAGAATTCAAGAGGAGGATATCCCAAAAACCGCGTTTCGGACTCGCTACGGCCACTACGAATTTTTAGTTATGCCTTTTGGGCTAACAAATGCGCCAGCGGTGTTCATGGATCTCATGAACCGAGTCTGTAAACCCTATCTCGACAAGTTCGTCATTGTATTTATTGACGATATTTTGATATACTCGAAGAGTAAAGAGGAGCACGAGCAACACTTAAAGTTAGTTTTAGAGCTCCTGGATCAGGAGAAGTTATATGCAAAATTCTCCAAGTGTAACTTCTGGTTACAAGAGGTGCAATTCCTCGGTCATGTTATAAACCACCAAGGAATACACGTTGATCCGAGTAAGGTTGAAGCTATTAAGAATTGGCAAGCGCCTAAATCTCCGAAAGAAATCCGCCAATTCTTAGGCTTAGCTGGATACTATCGTCGATTTATAGAGAACTTTTCCAGCATCGCCCAACCTTTAACCCTCCTGACTCAAAAGGATCGGAAATATGATTGGGGTGAAGAGCAGGAAACGGCGTTTCAAACGTTAAAACAAAGATTGTGCCAAGCGCCAATCTTAAGTCTCCCCGACGGAGACGATGGATTTGTTGTATATTGTGACGCATCCCGTAGAGGGTTAGGATGCGTGTTAATGCAAAATAAAAAGGTCATAGCCTATGCGTCTCGACAGTTAAAAGTTCATGAGAAAAACTACACTACTCATGACTTGGAACTGGGAGCAGTCATCTTTGCACTTAAAATCTGGAGACACTATCTCTACGGTACAAAGTGCACCATATTCACTGATCATAAAAGTTTGCAACACATATTCGATCAGAAAGAACTGAATATGAGGCAACGAAGATGGGTCGAGTTGCTGAGTGACTATGACTGTGACATACGATATCACCCCGGCAAGGCTAACGTTGTAGCCGATGCCTTGAGTAGAAAGGATCGAGTCAAGCCACTACGTGTGCGAGCCTTGGGGATGATAGTCCAGTCGAACCTTTCAGATTTGATTCGAGTCGCTCAACGCGAGGCGTTGAAAGAGGGCCAATTGGATAAAGAAGGACTTTACGGGAATGAGAAGAATTTCGAACAGCGTGTGGACGAAATTCTTTATTTCAAAAATCGGATTTGGATCCCGACCCTCCATGACCTTCGTGATTTGATCATGGATGAAGCACATAAATCGAAATATTCCATACATCCGGGATCAGATAAAATGTACAAGGATGTGAAAGAATTTTACTGGTGGCCAGGTATGAAAAAGGATATAGCCACATACGTCGGCAAGTGTACGACGTGTGCGAGAGTTAAGGCGGAGCACCAGAAACCCTCGGGAATGCTACAACAGCCGGAAATTCCCGAATGGAAATGGGAACAGATCACAATGGATTTTGTGACACATCTCCCCAAGACACCCCGAGGTCATGATGCGATTTGGGTAATCGTGGATAGATTAACCAAATCGGCACATTTTATTCCAATTAGGAATACTTTTAACACTGAGAGACTTGCGCAAATTTATATAAATGAAATAGTGTCTCGTCATGGCATCCCATCTCGATCATCTCCGATAGGGATAGCCATTTCACCTCCAAACTTTGGCAAGCTGTCCAAGAAGCATTGGGAACACGTATTGACCTAAGCACAGCTTACCACCCTCAGACCGATGGCCAGTCTGAGAGGACCATTCAAACTTTGGAGGATTTGCTTCGTGCCTGCGTACTGGACTTTAAGGGAAATTGGGATCAACATCTCCCACTCGTTGAATTTTCCTATAATAACAGTTACCATAGCAGTATAAAGGCAGCACCTTATGAAGCATTGTATGGGCGGAAGTGCCGATCACCACTTTGCTGGTCTGAAGTGGGGGACTCGCAGGTCATTAGATCGGATCTGGTCCAGGAGACGACCAGCAAGATTCTTGAAATTAAGAACAACCTGAAAGCCGCGCGGGATCGGCAGAAGAGTTATGCCGATACCCGTCGAAAACCGTTGTCATTTGAGAAGGGTGAAAAGGTATATTTGAAAGTATCACCCTGGAAAGGAGTGGTCAGGTTTGGAAAGGCGGGGAAGTTGGCCCCTAGATATATTGGACCATTTGATATTATTGCAAAAATCGGTCCTGTAGCTTACCGATTAGAACTACCTGATGAATTGAGTGCAGTTCACAACGTGTTTCACGTGTCGAATTTGAAAAGATGTCTGGCGGATGAGACATCGGTGTTACCCTTAGAGGGTGTTCAAATAAGTGATAGGCTCAACATTGTAGAGGAGCCTATAGAAATAGTAGATGGGAAAATCAAGCAACTTAGACACAATAAGATCTCGTTGGTCAAAGTTAGATGGAATTCGCAACGAGGCCCAGAATTTACTTGGGAACGAAAGGACGAATTTCGGAAGAAATACCCCCACCTGTTTCCTCAAAAGGAAGTAGTTGTCGAGTAAAATTTCGAGGACGAAATTTTTATAACGGGGGGAGAATGTAACGATTCCGGCAAATCCAGGTATACCCTAGCCGGAATATACTATTTACGTGTCATTTAAATATTGATTATATGAGTTATAGTACATATATACGAGTATATATGATTCATAGTACGAATCATACTCGATTATATAGCGAATCGTATTGGAATTACAATTAACCAATGAACGATTATTGAAAACCCGAATGAATCGGGAATTACATTATAGACGAAGTATATAATGTTTAGTGTTGTTTACGAGGTATGAATGCTTCGGGATAGGTGAATTATAGCACAGAAAAAGGATTTCGATTTAATGGTACGTCGGTACGCTAAACGAAACCTTTAACACCAAATCAAGCAAGAGACGATCAATCAAGCCGAAAAAGATGCGTGATTATTAATAATATGATGTTTTAATGTCATGGGTTAAGTTTTTAAAGTTTTTAAATCAGTTTTATATAAATTTTATTTTAACCCGAAAAACAACCATTTTAGGCTCGTTTCAAGCCGAATTACGAGTTTAAACGAGAAACGAACTGAACCAGATTATCCACAACATTATCTGGATTGCGTAATCTAGATATGTGGCCATGGTTTGAGATGTGGGCCCCCCCACACCCCCCCCCATGGCCGGCCATGTATACACACACACATTTCCTTTCTTTTTTCTTTTGTTACTTCACAAACTCTCCAAAATCCTCTCAAGTATTCAAGTGTTCTTCCAAATCATTGAGTTTTAACCAAATCCACAAGGTATAATACTTGTTTTGAAGCTTGAATCTTGTTGTTAATTTCACAACCCTTGAGAAAAGAAAGTTCCAAGTGAAATATGGGTGAAAACCCGAGATGGAACCGGTTCTTGTGTGATCAAAGGATGTATACAAGTTATACAAAGGATCTTGATCCAAGTAATTAGTTAAAAGTGTTTAGAATAGATTTTTACGGTTAAAATCTTTATTTTTACTTAAAAACCGACATTTTGAAAGAGATGGCTTGATTGTTGGTATAGTTTGCTTGGTGTGGTGTTGTTGTGCTTGTAAGTGTTGTATCTAGCGGCTAGCAAAGGCTAGAAACCGAGATCCTTGCGATCTAAAGCTAGAAAACACAAAATAGTTCGGTTTTCGTGTGTTATGAAAAAATGGACAGATTTACGTGTGCTTAGAGTCGGGTCACGAAATTTCACAGAGATGATCTACACATGAAAATATGAGATCTGTGAATTTTTGGTAATTTTTGGATAAAAGATGAATATTTGGTGAATTTAATGCTCGGTTTTGGCCAAAAATAGTGAAAAATAGCAAAACATGATGAAAAATTCCGGAAAATTTAAGATAAGCTTTTTATAACATATAAAAGTCACCCACAAAATTTGAGCTCAGTTGGAAAAGTCTAAGTAGGCTTTTCGGTGAAACGAGTTCTAGGGCTTTCTAGCTCGGTTTTGGGTAAAAATGGCTTGAAAAATAAGTTTTAAATTCTGGAAAAATTCCAGGGAGTTATGAGGATGATAAAGATCATCCCAGAAAAATTTGGGATTTTTCTAAAGTGTTTTGGTATTTTTGATATATTTAGTGTTTTACCAAGATTTAAAAATAGATAAATAAATGTAAATGTAGGAAAATAAATCTGGGAAAATTCCAGAAAGTTATGAGGATGATAAAGATCATCCCAGAAAAATTTGGGATTTTTCTAAAGTGTTTTGGTATTTTTGATATATTTAGTGTTTTACCAAGATTTAAAAATAGATAAATAAATGTAAATGTAGGAAAATAAATCTGGGAAAATTCCAGAAAGTTATGAGGATGATAAAGATCATCCCAGAAAAATTTGGGAATTTTCTAAAGTGTTTTGGTATTTTTGATATATTTAGTGTTTTAATAAGATTTAAAAATAGATAAATAAATGCAAATATAGGAAAATAAATCTGGAAAATTTTATAAAATGTTCTTTCTGTCAAAATAAGTTTTGAACAAAATTTCAAGACCCGAGACTAAACGGGTAATTATTTGTACTAAAATGAACATAAAAACAATTAGTTAAAGCTTAAAACGTGTAAACCGGCAAAGTTCGCATAAGCGAGCTGACTGGTACACGAAAAACTTTAAAATAGACCATTTTCATAAATCTAAGTAAATTAAGTAAAAATAAATCATCCGAAAATAATTCGGATGATTTGGGTAATTTTACCCGATTTTACCGTTTCCGGCACCGAAATACCGGAAACGGGCCCCACGGCCAAACGGGGTGTCAAACCGAGCTATAATTTCATCACCTTAACTGAATTGACTGTCAAACTCTAAGCAATGTCAATCTGAGTCCTTAGAAGTGTCACGGGGTTAACATTGTCCCCGAATCGAGTACAGTACTGGGTTAACAGTGTTCCCAGATGTACCGATTTATACATATTTAAGTTATGAGAATTGTATAGTAACGGCTAGGTATTATATTACAGATCCAGGCACGTAGCTGTTCCTTATATTACTCATCGACTCACCAAAGGTGAGTTTTCACGAGCCCCTTTTAATGAATTGTTTTAATTATATTTTCCCGGGGCGGAAAACATGTCTTATTTAAAGTATTTAAGTACATACCGATCGTATGGAAATACTTGTACATTTATATATATATGGACTGATGCATAGAATATATAAAATGTTTATAATGTGTTATTGTTCTGGGGTAACATAGTTCCCAGGGGTTATATTGTTCTGGGGTAACATAGTTCCCAGGGGTTATTATTGTTCTGGGGTAACATAGTTCCCAGGGGTATTTATTGATCTGGGGTAACATAGTTCCCAGGGGTTATTATTGATCTGGGGTAACATAGTTCCCAGGGGTTATTATTGATCTGGGGTAACATAGTTCCCAGGGGTTATTATTGTTCTGGGGTAACATAGTTCCCAGGGGTATTTATTGTTCTGGGGTAACATAGTTCCCAGGGGTTATTATTGTTCTGGGGTAACATAGTTCCCAGGGGTATTTATTGTTCTGGGGTAACATAGTTCCCAGGGGTTATTATTGTTCTGGGGTAACATAGTTCCCAGAAAGTTAATGGAAATGTTCTGGGGTATCATAGTTCCCAGCATGATTATATTGCTAATAAATGATTATTAAAATGATTTGTCAGTGTTTATTTAAATTAGTGAAACTCACCAACTATTCGTAGTTGACCCGTTTTCTTTACATGTTTTCTAGGTATGCCCAAGTTGGAATGATTGATATGTGCTTAACTATCTGTGCTACCTGTTGGAAGCTTGCTGCTCTATGTTTTGTAATGAATTTATTAATGTTTTATTGGTAATATATGTGTGTAACACCTAGACAGTAACGCAACTCGCAACAATGTAATATGTTATAAATTAATGTAGTGGTATTTTCTTTATAAGCAATGCTGTTGATATCAGATGTGTCTGTTGCATCCCGTGTACGTTTCCGCTGCGGTTACGGGGTGTTACAGGTTCGTGGGCGGAGTATGCCACGGGGTTGTGTGTGATAGTCAGAGGTTTCACTTGTGGGCTCAGCATAATTACATCGCTAATATATGATTGTTATAATGATTTGTCACAGTCGTTTAAATTAGTGAAACTCACCAACTATTCGTAGTTGACCCGTTTTCTTTACATGCTTTTTAGGTACCACCAAACTGGAATAAATGCTACAAGCTTGACGATGCGTGCTTTTTGTGGAGGCTTAGTGATCTTTTTGTATTAAATATGTTAATGTAATGTTGGAAAAACTTATGTGTTAACGCCTAGACGATAACTAAACTCAGAACGATGTAATGTGGTGTGAATTAATTTAGTGGTGTTTTTTTTATAAGCAATGCTGTTGATATCAGATGTGTCTGTCGCATCCCGTTTACGTTTCCGCTGCGGTTACGGGGTGTTACAGAACTTGGTATCAGAGCCATTGGTTATAAAGAATTAGGATGTCTTTAAAAGATACCTAAAATATAACCAGTAGCTCAAGTATTATAGGATCTGAATATCAACTAATAATTTATAGTGACGAGATCTGGATGAACTTGGATGGACAAGTGAGTTATTATGGTCCAGAACATAATAACAGACTTGTCCGCTCGAGGGAATTCGGGGGAAGTCACGGGGAACATTAATAGGTAAAATTGGCAACATATGTGTAAGTATATGATAATATTTTTATGTGACAAAGTTGTATAAGTATGTGTATATTAATCATGATTTACATTATGAAAGAAACTATATGTTTGCTAACATGTGTACAGGTAAGGATGTCGAGATCACGAAGCCTGTCAGTGGAGGAGGCCAGTTCCGGGAACTCTAAGAGCTTACGCTTAGCATCCAGCACTGAGCCTAGTGAGACTAGCCGTAGGAGTGCTAGCTTGTCCTCCCCTACTAGGGTTGCCAGATCCCCCACCCCACCCGCACCACAGGTTACCCCTACCCCTCCCAGACCTGGTCCCCGCCTCACGGCGAGGATCAGTGTCCCTTATGTCCCACCTACCTCTACCTCACCCAGACCCACTTACCACAGGGGCGAGTCCTCCCGCCTCCAGCCTGAGCCTGTGCCTCCACCCGTGTGGGGTACCCTTAGGCTGGAGAGGGATGAGCGTCCCTCCTCCGAGGCTGCATGGCTCCGAGTGCTCCACGAGCAGGTGGTTGAGCACACAATCGCCTTGACGGTGGGTATCAAGAGGAGGAATCACTTGGCGGACTGCGTACTGGACAGCCAGTACGCGATTGGCCAGCTGAGGAGGGAGGGCGCATACTCCCAGTGGATGATTGACAGGATGGAGGCGCGGATTCGGGGATTGATGGCGGTGTTGGTGGTGATGGTGGTAGTGTTGGTGTGGTTGGTATACCACCATGTTTAGTCATGTTAGGATGGTAGTAGTCAGGGTTCGCTTTTTGATACTCTGTGTAAGCAGTTAGTGGCGATGCTAACATAGAGTGAATCTTGGGTAGTTATAGTACAGCCACTAGCCCATAGGGGGTCTCTTTTTTGGGAATATCATTGTAGATACTTTTGGTGTATCATTCAAGCACTGACCCATAGCGGGTTATGTCGAAATGATGCCGATGTAGGACCGATGTATGAAAACTTGATCTATGGGCTGATGTTTATGAAATGTGTACTGATGCTTATGTAATATGTACTAATGTTTATTAATGAATGGAATATGTGTTGTGTATTGAGATTGGAAATTGTATTAATTATATGTATTTTCTTAATGTTGTGTAGAATGGCACCAAAACGGTCAGCTCAAATGTCAGAAGTGGATGTGAGTCGTCTGATTGCTCGGCAGTTAGAGGCGGCGATACCGGATATAGTATCGCGCATCGCTGCCAGTATTAATAATACGACCAATCCAGGCCCTGCGAGCAATCAAACGACCACCAATAATGATGGGGAACAAAATGTTAACCCTCCACAGAACAATAACCCGATTCCGAGTAATGACGCACCGCCTAGGGTGGTCGTTACAGACAGTAATGGCCCTATACCTAGTGTAGAAACGAACCGCACTGAACCGACTCCTGCAACAAAGGGGTGTTCAATCAAAGATTTTATGTTGTGCAAGCCCTTAGAATTTAGCGGGTCTGAGGGACCAAATGGGTTGGTTAAGTGGATTGAGAAATTAGAGGCTGTTGTGAACATCAGCAACTGCCCTGAGGATTACGTTGTTAAGTATGCTACCTGCACGTTCACGGACCATGCCTTGACATGGTGGAACACAATAGTGCAAATTCGCGGTCAGGCAGCGACAAACCGCATGACCTGGGCAGAACTCAAGGCCCTTGTACTAGAACATTTCTGCCCGAAAAACGAACTGCAGAAATTAGAAAACAAATTGTGGAACCTGGAGATGGAGGGGGCAGACCACTTGGGTTATACGAACCGATTTAATGAGTTGTCACGATTGGTTCCATGGTTGGTCACCCCAGAGTCAAAGAGGGTTGAGCGTTATATATGGGGACTAACTCCAATAGTAAGGAGTATAGTCAACTCTGGGGGACACAAGACGTTTTAGGGTGCGGTGACGCAAGCTGGTATCGTCACATACGATTTCGTGAGGAGTGGGTCACTGAAGGTGGCAAGAGAGTCTGCTGGGGGAAAGCGAGGTACGTATGATAATAGGATCTAGGAGAAGCAGCAAAATAAACGTGCTAGGCCAGCTGCCCAGAACTACGCCATGACTAGTTCAGGCGGAAGGCAGGAATCGCAGAAAGGGACGTTCCCTAAGTGTGGGAAATGCGGTTACCAGCATGGTGGCGTGTGCAAGGAGGTAGTGTGCCACCGGTGTGGCAGGAATGGGCACTACGCACCGAGTTGTAGGAGGAACCTGAATAATCTGAACCGACAACCGCAACCTATCCGTGCGCAGCCATTTAGGACCCAACCAGCCCAACAACAATACCCACAAGGAAACCAAATGATGACCACCAGCCGTGCTTGCTTTGAATGCGGCAGCACAGATCACTTCAAGAGAGACTGTCCGAAACTGAACCAGGGAGGAAATGGGAGACAAACAGTGGGTCAGGCATCGTCGTCCAATCCGGCGAGAGGCCGAGCTTTTGTGATGGGGGCGAACGAAGCACGCCAGGACCCCAACGTAGTGACAGGTACATTCCTCGTCTCTGATCATTACGCTTCTGTATTATTTGATACGGGTGCCGATTAAAGTTTTGTCTCCGTTAAGTTCCTATCGATAGCAAACCTTCCGATTAGTGAACCCATAGAACCTTATACCGTAGAAGTCGCTAACGGTAAAACCATGATAGTTAATCAGATAGTTCGGAATTGCCCTTTTATTCTGAACGATCAATCCTTCCTGATTGACTTATTACCGGTAGAATTAGGTAGTTTTGACGTGATAGTGGGAATGGATTGGTTAGCACGTAACAAAGTCGAAATAAACTGTGAAAAGAAAATCGTCAAGATCCGGGTGTCGGATGACGAAGAGGTGTTAGTGCAAGGAGAGAAGTCAGGCACAATGATACCATTTATATCCCACCTCAAGGTGTTAAAATATATACGCTAGGGATGCGTTGCGTATCTAGCGAGCTTGACGGCCACAGATTCGGAGGAGAAACGGGTGGAAGATATCCTGGTGGTACGCGAATTTCCACAAGTATTCCCAGAAGAACTTCCTGGATTACCGCCAACCTGACAGGTCGAATTCAGAATCGATTTAATACCTCAAGCTGGCCCTGTTGCTAAAGCACCCTACCGACTTGCACCGTCCGAGATGCAAGAATTATCCAATCAGTTGCAAGAATTGATGGATAAAGGATTTATACGACCTAGTCATTCCCCGTGGGGTGCACCTGTATTATTCGTGAAAAGGAAGGAGGGAACCTTAGAATGTGTATTGATTACAGGGAGTTGAACAAGTTAACAATCAAAAATAGGTACCCTCTTCCCAGAATTGATGACCTGTTTGACCAGCTGCAAGGTGCGAGCTATTTCTCAAAAATCGATCTTAGATCGGGATACCACCAGGTTAGAATTCAGGAAGAAGATATCCCAAAAACCGCGTTCCGGACTCGCTACGGCCATTACGAGTTCTTAGTTATGCCTTTCGGGCTAACAAATGCGCCGGCAGTGTTCATGGACCTCATGAATCGAGTATGTAAACCCTATCTCGACAAATTCGTCATCGTGTTTATTGACGATATTCTGATTTACTCGAAAAGTAAAGAAGAGCACGAGCAACACTTAAGAATAATTTTAGAGCTTCTGAATCAGGAGAAGTTGTATGCAAAATTCTCCAAGTGTAACTTCTGGTTACAAGAAGTGCAATTCCTCGGACACGTTGTAAACCATCAAGGAATACACGTTGATCCGAGTAAGGTTGAAGCAATTAAGAATTGGCAAGCGCCTAAGACGCCAAAGGAAATCCGCCAATTCTTAGGCTTAGCTGGATATTATCGTCGATTCATAGAGAACTTTTCCAGCATCGCCCAACCTTTAACTCTCCTAACTCAAAAGGATCGAAAGTATGAATGGGGAGAAGAGCAGGAGACGGCGTTTCAAACGTTAAAGCAAAAATTGTGCCAAGCGCCGATTTTAAGTCTCCCAGATGGAGACGATGGTTTTTTCGCGTATTGTGACGCATCGCGTAGAGGGTTAGGATGCGTGTTGATGCAGAATAATAAGCTTATAGCCTATGCGTCCCGACAGTTGAAAGTACACGAGAAAAATTACACTACTCACGACTTAGAATTGGGAGCGGTTATCTTCGCACTTAAAATCTGGAGACATTATCTCTACGGTACGAAGTGCACCATCTTCACCGATCATAAAAGTTTGCAGCACATATTCGATCAGAAAGAACTGAATATGAGGCAACGAAGATGGGTCGAGTTGATAAGCGACTATGACTGTGACATCCGTTATCACCCCGGCAAGGCTAACGTCGTAGCCGATGCCTTGAGTAGGAAAGATCGGGTTAAGCCATTGCGAGTGCGAGCACTGGGGATGATAGTCCAGTCGAACCTTTCAGACCTGATTCGAGTCGCTCAACGCGGGGCGTTGAAAGAGGAACAATTGGAAAAGGAGGGACTTTACGGCAATGAGAAGAATTTCGAAAAGCGCGTGGACGAAATTCTCTATTTCAAAAATCGGATTTGGATCCCGACCCTCCATGACCTTCGTGAATTAATCATGGACGAAGCGCATAGATCGAAATATTCCATACATCCGGGATCGGATAAGATGTACAAGGATGTGAAGGAGTTCTACTGGTGGCCGGGTATGAAAAAGGATATAGCATCGTATGTCGGTAAGTGTACGACTTGTGCGAGAGTTAAGGCGGAGCACCAGAAACCCTCGGGGATGTTACAACAACCGGAAATTCCCGAATGGAAATGGGAGCAAATCACGATGGATTTTGTGACACATCTTCCTAAGACGTCCCGAGGACATGATGCAATTTGGGTAATCGTGGATCGATTAACCAAATCGGCACATTTTATCCCGATTAGGAATAATTATAACACTGAGAGACTTGCGCAGATTTATATAAATGAAATTGTTTCCCGTCATGGGATACCCATCTCAATCATCTCCGATCGGGATAGCCATTTCACCTCCAATCTTTGGCAAGCTGTGCAAGAAGCGCTGGGAACGCGTATTGATCTAAGCACAGCTTACCACCCTCAGACCGATGGTCAGTCTGAGAGGACCATCCAAACTCTGGAGGATTTGCTTCGTGCATCTGTACTGGATTTTAAGAGAAATTGGGATCAACATCTCCCACTCGTTGAATTTTCCTATAATAACAGCTACCATAGCAGTATAAAGGCAGCGCCTTACGAAGCATTGTATGGTCGGAAGTGCCGATCACCACTCTGCTGGACAGAAGTGGGCGACACTCAGGTTATTAGATCGGACCTGGTCCAGGAAACGACCAGCAAAATACTTGAAATTAGGAACAATTTGAAGGCCGCACGGGATCGGCATAAGAGTTATGCCGATACCCGTAGAAAACCGTTGTCGTTTGAGAAAGGTGATAAAGTGTATTTGAAAGTATCACCTTGGAAGGGTGTAGTCAGATTTGGAAAGGCGGGGAAGTTAGCCCCGAGATATATTGGACCATTCAATATTACTGCAAAAATCGGTCCCGTAGCATACCGATTAGAATTACCCGATGAACTGAGTGCAGTTCACAACGTGTTTCACGTATCGAACTTGAAAAGATGTATGGCGGATGAGACATCGGTGTTACCTCTAGAGGGTGTCCAAATAAGTGATAAGCTCAATTTCGTAGAGGAACCCATAGAAATAGTAGACGGGAAAATCAAGCAGCTTAGACACAATAAGATTTCGTTGGTCAAAGTTAGATGGAATTCACAACGAGGCCCATAATATACATGGGAACGAAATGACGAATTCCAGAAGAAATACCCCTATCTATTTCCTCAAAAGGAAGTAGTCGACGCGTAAAATTTCGAGGACGAAATTTTTGTTACGGGGGGAGAATGTAACGATTCCGGCAGAATCAGGTATACCCTAACCGGTATATACTATTTATGTGTTATTTAATAATGATATATGAATTATAATGTGTTTATACGAGTATGTATGATTCATAGTACGGATTATACTCGATTATACAATTAATCGTATTGGAAATACGATTAACCGATTAACGGTTATTGAAGCCCGAACGAATCGGGGATACATTATAGACGAGATATATAATATTTAGTGATGTTTGCGAAGTGTTAAAGCTTCGGGATAAGTGAATTAAAGCACAGAAAAGAATTTTCGATTTAATGGTACGTCGGTACGTTAAACGAAACCTTTAATACCAAACCGAGCAAGAGACGATCGATCAAGCCGAAAAAGATGCGCAATTATTAATAATATGATGTTTTAAGTTAATAAATGTCATGGTTTAAGTTTTTAAAGTTTTTAAATTGGTTTTATATAAATTTCATTTTTAAGCCGAAAAACGACCGTTTTGGCCTCGTTTTAAGCCGAATTAAACGTTTAACCGAAAAACGAACTGAACCAGATTATCCAAAACGTTATCCAGATTCCTGAAATCCAAATGAATGGCCAAGAATGGAGAGGTGGGTCCCACCCCACCCTCTCCTTGACTCCGATCGGATAAAGGGGATACAACCCCTTTCCTTATTATTTTTTTTACCAACACAACTCAACAATCTTCATTTCCTCTCAACCTCTTGAGCTAAAACCGAGAATTTTTAGCAAGAAAAAAAGGTAATGAGCGGGTTATATACGTTTCCATCCTCGTTTTTTGAGTTTGTTTGCAAGAAAATGAGGTTTCAAAGATGAAAACCGATTCTTGCATGACCAAGTGATGTATACGGGTTATACAAGGGATCTTGGTCCAAGAAAGGAGTTAAACGAACCAAAAAGGAATTTTTACGGTTTAAATCTTTGTTTTTATATCATAACCGAAACCATGAAAGAAATGGCTTGATTGTGGGTGTAACTTGCTTGGTGTGGTGTTATTGTGCTTGTAGGTGTTGTATCTAGTTGATAGCAAAGGCTAGAAAGCGAAATCCTTGCGATTTGAAGCTAGAAACACAAGGTAGTTCGGTTTTTGTATGATGTTTGAGATTTGGACAGATTGTGATGTGTTTAGAGTTAGGTCATTAAATTTTACAGAGGTGTTGGTGAATTTAATGCTCGGTTTTGGCCAAAAATGGTGAAAAATAGTTAAATATCATGAACAATTCTGGAAAATTTCAGATAAGCTTTTTATAATATGTAAAAATCACACATAAAATTTTAGGTCCGTTGGAGAAGTCTAAGTAGGCTTTTCGGTGAAACGAGTTCTAGGGTTTTCTAGCTCGGTTTTAGTGAAAATGGCATGTAAAAAAAGATTTTGGTTCTGGAAAAATTACAGGGGACTATGTGTATGGCAGGGGTCATCCAGGAAAAATTTGGGATT
This sequence comes from Bidens hawaiensis, assembly GCF_021521415.1. Taxonomy (NCBI): domain Eukaryota; kingdom Viridiplantae; phylum Streptophyta; class Magnoliopsida; order Asterales; family Asteraceae; genus Bidens; species Bidens hawaiensis. Next base: position 144,421 of record NW_027497065.1, on the reverse strand, counting down.
TTTCTAAGATCGTTTGGTATTTACGACATATTTAGTGTTTTAATGGTGTTTAAAAATAGATAAATAAATTTTAAGTATAAAAATTAATTCTGGAAATATTTTTATAAAATTCCCCGCTGTCAAAAAGTGTTTTGTGCAAAATTTCAAGATCCGGGATTAAACGGATAATTATTGGTGCAAAAACAAACTTTTAAAGCTTAAAACGCGTAAACCGGTAAAGTTCGCATAAGCGAGCTGACTGGTGTATAAAAAACCCTAAAAATGAACTATTTTCATATAATTGAGTTAAACAAGTAAAAATAAATCATCCGAAAATAATTCGGATGATTTGGGTACCCTTTACCCGATTTAACAGTTTCCGGTACACTAGTGACGGAAACGGGTCCCGCGGCCAAACGGGGCGTCTAAACCGAGCTCTAAATTCACAACTATAATTAAATTATCAGTCAACAACTATTTTCGGGTCGTGTGTGATCAAACTCATTTTTGAAACGTAAAAACGGATAACCGTGCTAGGCACGCAAAACGGGAAAAACGACTAATAGTAATTTTGACTAGTGAACTCTGAACGATATCACAATCTGAGTCCGGAGAAGTGATTCTGGGTTAACACTACCCCCGGAACGAGTACAGTACGGGGTTAACTGGGTTCCCAGACGCACCGGTTAACACGGTTAAAGTTATATTAATAGTGATTGTATAGTAACGAATTTAGGGATCGTATTACAGATCCGGACTAGTAGCTGGCATACTGTGTTACTTAATTGCTTACGATAAGGTGAGTTTCACGAGCCCCTTTTCCTGAATTGTTTTAAATATTTTCCCGGGGCGGAAAGCATGTTGTTACTAAAATGTTTAAGTACATACTGAACGCATGGATTTGCGTGTATTTATATATGTTTTATTGTACAGGAATCGTACGGAAATGTACTAAGATGGTAATTGTCTGAGTTACTAACATTCTAAGGCCCCGGAACACGAGTGATTAACTGAAAGCCGGTAGAGTGTGGATAGTACTATTGGTCCGACAAACCCAACTGGTCCTGCATGGATTTGCTGATGTTTCCCAGCCAGTTGCACATGTCTATTTTGGGTGTTATATATATTTTGCTATGTAATGTTAGACATAGCGGTTTGGGGCAGGTTCGTGGGCGGAGTATGCCACGGGGTTGTGTGTGATAGTCAGAGGTTTCACTTGTGGGCTCAGCATAATTACATCGCTAATATATGATTGTTATAATGATTTGTCACAGTCGTTTAAATTAGTGAAACTCACCAACTATTCGTAGTTGACCCGTTTTCTTTACATGCTTTTTAGGTACCACCAAACTGGAATAAATGCTACATGCTTGACGATGCGTGCTTTTTATGGAGGCTTAGTGATCTTTTTGTATTAAATATGTTAATGTAATGTTGGTAAAACTTATGTGTTAACGCCTAGACGGTAACTAAACTCAGAACGATGTAATGTGGTGTGAATTAATGTAGTGGTGTTTTCTTTATAAGCAATGCTGTTGATATCAGATGTGTCTATCGCATCCCGTTTACGTTTCCGCTGCGGTTACGGGGTGTTACAATAGTCCAGCGTACGGACCTATACAATCCAAACTCCATTCTCTAAACAACCATGGCGAATGAGCAACCATCAGTTATAACTTTAATCCCTATACTATTACAAGAAGACCAACTACTTGTAAACAAAGACTGAGATGACAAATCATGTATCAACAAACCCCCTCGTCTCGTGCTTTGTCTTTTATCTCTTTAAGAATCGCTTGGTCTTTCAGTCAACTCCAAAATTGATTCCAAAAGCAAGACAAGTTCTAACGACTCATTGAAACTGCATCGCAAGCTCATTATCTTTACAGTATGCTCACCTTATCTGGTTCTTGAATAACACATGAATACCAGCTTCAGACACATCGGATAAAAATCACTTTAAACTGTAACATTCGCTAACTTTCAAACCCAAAAACCCCACCCATTTTTAATTTTCGATGTGATTCTGTTAATTATACATATACTCATATGTTACATATTTCGTATGTAACAGTTTTTCTTTCCTAAAGTTATTTAATAATATTAATCATTACTTATATATATATATATATATATATATATATATAAATTATAACACTCATAATTTTTATTATTCAAATATCACATAAATAATATTATTGATGCATAACCCATGTACATCCTTTTAATTTAGTTATGTCACATTTATTTTACCTAAAGTTATTTATTTTTAAAAGATGAAAAAAATATCTTCCTAAACCATTTAAATTTTAGTCGAACCTCATTCCCCAAAGCACTCTCCTAATCAATTTTTTTATTAAAATATTCTTAAGAGTAACCTCCTCATTTTAGTATAAATAAGAACTCACTTCCACCCCTTCCATTCTTTACACCTCTCTTTGAAATTTCAAGAGAAATATTTCTTTATTTTTCCATTTCAAAGGTAGGATTTTAATTATGCAAGTCTTCTTCATCTTATTTCTATTTATTTTAATTCTTGTTCATACAAGTTAATCAAATGGTCACATGACCATAACACAATCATGTCTAGGAATCTATATAATCCATACACCATGGTGTATATGGTGGATGAGACAAAGGACACAAGGAGATGATCGATTACACGAATGTCACACTTGAAACGTTCTTACATCTTTATTTATCTGTTTTGAATATTTATTTTTTTATTCAAAGGACTCAAAGATTTTTGATGATATATGCTCATAATTTTTATATAATCGTATCCAAAAAAGTCCATAATTTTATTTCATAAAAATCCTTTTCGAAATCGTTAAAACATTGCTTCTAGCAATATTTCAGTTTTGACATTAGATATAGCTGTCAAAGAAAGAGGCATATATTGTTCAAAACAAACTTAAAAAGTGCAATACCAGATTCTATAATACCTTCATTGAAATATGTTATTGCACGGTTTTGCGTCTAGAGTCTTTGTATTTATCGTTAATGTTTATTTGATAATTAATGTAATATTTAATGTTTATATTTATCTAGTTCGTTAAGGTTAAGTCTAGTTCGCTAGGGATGTTAGCGAACTAAGACATTATAATGTATTCCCTCCTGATTCGTTAGGGGATGTTAACGAATCAGGGGGTGGTTCGTTCTGTTAAGTTATGTAACGAAGGGGAAGCTGGTTCGCTAGGGGATGTTAGCGAACCAGGTCGCCTTCTATATATAGTGAACAACTGTTCACTTGTAAAAGAGGTTTTGAGAGAGATATAAGTTTATAGAGAAAAGCTTTGAGTAATTACTCTCTCTCAAGCTTCATCTTAACATTATTGATAATATATATACACATATAGAACGTTAAATCAAGGTTAATAATGAGCTAGATCTTTAATAGTGGTAATCGGATAATTCACAGATCTGAGATATGTTTTATGGTTGTAGACTGTTAATCCGGGAACCAACAAGTGGTATCAGAGCTGTTGGTGCTCATTACACTTGATTTGGTGTATTAATTGTTATTGTTATTAAGTTTTTCGGTTTTTGTTTGATTTTGATTCAATTTGTGTTTATTTTGGTTGAATTATGGACGGATTGATTGGAATTCGTATTGGTTAAGGTATGGATAGGTGTGATTAAGAGGAATTGAGGTTTGATTTGGATTTGAGTGATTTGATTTTGATTTCGGTTTAAGTCCGAAACAGGGTGTTTGTTTTTGGCCAATTTGATTTGGTTAAGGTGTTAATCGGTTACGAGGTTATGTGTATTGGATTCGGAATTGGTTTACGAGGATTTTGATTGGTTATTTGTGTGTTTTGGTTGAGAAACGAAGTAGGATTACTGATTTGGTATTTATGAGTTTCTGGGTTGATCTTCATAATTTCTGTAAAATTACTTTGAATGTTTGAAGATTTGAAGATGAACGTGATTCGCTATCATCTTCATGGTGATTCGCTATAGGTTTATCTGTGTTTCGTTATCAACAGTGTTACTTCGCTACCTTGTTCGTTAGCCAATTCGTGTGAGTTATTGATTCGTGTTATCTAGTTCGTTAACTAGATTAACCGATTCGTGTGACACGTGTTCTTCTTGGGATTTGTGTCATAATAACCTTTGCCACGTGGCATAAGGTGTCAGAGTTTGTTACAAACGGTTGTAACAACCTGATTCGCTATAGTGTGATTCGCTAATCAACTGTAGCTGATTCTATATATTAATTCGCTACGCATTTCTTAGTGAATTGTTACTGAATATCATTTGATTCGTTAAACTATTCCTTTGTGATTCGTTTGGTCAATTCGTTAAGTTGACTTGGTCAATTCGTTAAGTTGACTTGTGATTCGCTAAACCTTCATCTCATTCGCCATTTGGGTGATTCGTTAACCTTATTTGTGATTCATTAAGTTGACTCGTTAAGTTGACTTTTGATTCGCTAAAACACTCACCTCATTCGTTAAGGTACTTCGTTACTGATCAGTCTTAACTTCGTTAAGACTTGATTCGCTATACTATTCACAGTTCGTTATACTTGTTTATTGATTCGTTAAACATTATTCACAGTTCGCTATAACTGTTCACACCCTTAAAATTTTTGAAATTTTTCAAAGATGGCCGGTATGTATGCATTAGCGTCTCAAAACATGTTGATGCAACAGATGTTACAACTTGATACCGAGATAGGTTCACATTCTAAATGTCCAAGATTGATGAAGTTTAGTGACTTTTCCAAGTGGGAACCTCGGTTTCGTGCACATTTGGGATCTGTTCATCCTGACTGCTCATATTGTCTTGATGAAGTTTATGTTGCACCAATGATTGGTGATGATACTATTGGGTATACTCCTAAAGCCGTTTCTCAATACTCACAAGAAGAGAATAAAGCTTTAGAAATCGAGATAAAAGCATATTCTACTTTGACTATGGCATTACCAGAAAATATCTTTCATCAAGTTGGTAGTATCAAGAAATGTGCGTCTTTATTTCAACATCTACGTATGAGAAGCATGGGAAACACAGCTGAGAGTAAGAAAGTGATGCTCAAGTTTCAGTTTCGAAACTTTAATTTATTGAAAGGAGAAACAGTTGAAGAGATGACTACAAGATTTAGTCATTTAATTGCTGAAATGGACAAGATGAAAATGGAAATTTCTGGAAGAGATAAAATTGACACTATTAAAAGTGTGCTTCCAAGTTCCTACTCAACGTTTCTAATGGTTTTGAAAGAGAATGATTATTTTCTTAATGAATACGTGACGACACTTGAATTTCTACAAAAGATCGAAGCTGGAGAATATGATCTTAAGTGTCAAAAATCCTCCAAAGAAAATCAAGATCCTGCTTTCTATGGTGGGAGTATGCCTCTTAGTTCAACAATCTCTCCAATCACTGCTTTTCTTACTCATGCGGCAAGTGAAAAAGAATCAATAATGTTTAATGATCCAAAAGTTTGTTTTTACTCTGCTGGTAATTCGGGTGGTTCTGGAAGTTCGACTAGTACCAATCCATTTGCTGCACCACCTAGTGTTAATATGAAGGAAGCTGAGCAAAACTTTACATTTCTGACGGCTTTTATGTCTTCATATGAAAACTTAGTGAGTAGTAAAATTGCCACAAGTGATTTAACAGATGAGGACTATGATCAGATAGATCCAGATGATCTAGAAATCATGGATTTGAAATGGAACATGGCGATGATCGTTCGTAAAGTCAAAAGATTCATGCAGAGAACTGGAAAAGATCTTCCAGCGTTAAACAAGAAGTTGGGTTTTGACAAATTAAAGGTAAAGTGCTATAATTGTCAAGAATTTGGGCATTTCGCGAAGGAATGTGACAAACCAAGGAAAGAATACACTGGACCTCGTGGTCAAAGTCAAAATGTTTCTACACCACGAGGAAGTGATGCTGAAAAGAAACCATCTTCTTCTACAACACAAGCAATGTTAGCAGATGGAACTGATTGGTCACAACGGTTACTATGTAATGATGTTCAAGCAAATTTGGCTATGTTTGGGTTACATAAAGATTGTCAAGATGCTGCTGGTAGTGAGATGTCTTCTGATAATGATTCTGGATCTGATTCTGACGACTCTTGCGACAAGCCTTCTGAATCAATGTTTGCTTGCATGGCCAAGATCAATGAGGTTAGTAATTCTGTTTCTACTACTTCATGTGTTAAAGCATCATGTATTGACTGTGAATCTAATAAATCTAAGTTAGAAGCATTGAAAAACCAAAATGATAATCTTATAAGAGAAATTGCTTCTCTTAAGGATACCTATCGACAATCTCTTGAATCTCAAAGGAGATCTCGAGAAAACATTGAAGCATTGTCGACAAGTAATCACGATCTCAAAGCCGAGTTATCTGTGAAAATGACCATTAATGACCAAAAGTTTCAGGAAATTTTGAAACATCGTTCTAAGATAACTGAGCTTGAGAATGAGGTTCTTGAATTGAAGAACAAATTGGGGAAATTTAGAAATTTATCTTCTCTGTTGAATGAAATCATTGAGGTATCTGGAAAACAAAAGGATTCCAAGAAAGGTATTGGTTTTGTTGAAATTCCACCACCTTTTCATAATGATTATAAAATTAACCCTTTTGCAAGAAAAGAAGAGGATTTGATTCAAAAGGAATCTGTGATTTCTGAAAAATCTAAAATGGTTAAACCTGAAATTGTCAAACCCCAAGTTGCTCCTCAGAAACCTCATGTGGAAAGTAAAAAGGTCTTTGTTGAAAATGTTGACAAAGTGATTATTGAAGATGTGTTTGAACCTGAGATAATAGACAAGAATAAGAACATTCCTAGTTCTAATCATATTCTTTGTGAACCTCAAGAGTTTGAGGAAGCTGTGTATGGTTCATTCAAATCTCAAATGAACAAGGAAGAAACTGTGAAAACCAAACCAGTGAGGACAAAGAAGTCAGTTAAACAAAAGATTTCCGACGAGGACTTAATGAGTTTCATTAATCCTCCGAGTTCCAAGTCTTCATCGGCTAGAGTTTTTAAGTTAAAGGGAATGGATACGATGTTCACTGAAAAAGACATTCCAATAAGTATTATCAAACCTGAACTTATTGAGAGTGTTTTTGTCAATGAAACTTCAAAAATTCAAGAAATTGAACGTGTGTATGCTCAAACAAAAACATCAGTTCAATCTGATCCATTGACTAAGGCAAAACAATTTTTAAAACAAGATAAAAAGATTAACTTTGTGAAGTCAACTGGAACAGATACACTAAAAAGCTTTTCAAACTGTTCTAATTTAGATTTTTATTTAAAGAAGAAATCTGAATTATCTGATGAGTTTGCTAAGAGCACGACCAAGAATGTGAGTCATCAATCATCTGCATCACTTATTCCAATTACTTCTAAACATCATTATGTAGACATGCGAACTTGTTTTTTATGCGGTCAACAAGGTCATGTTGTGAGGAATTGTTGTCAGAAGAACTATCAGAATCTTCATCCTTTTATCAAGGACAAATCTAAGCCAATTCCATTGGTCAAGGAGATTCTGAAACGACCTGTGTCGTATGCTGATGATACTCATATTTTGTTCTCTGATGTGAATCCTCGGAAGGTTCTTCATGTCAATGAGACATACGGTCAAGTGAAACCAAAATTCATTCCAACTGAACCTATATGTCAAAACAAGAATTCAAACATTGTTCAGGCAGCTTACTTAAGACGAAAGTCTAAGAAGCCGGTAACTTATTCACAAGTGGCTGAACAACAATTGAAGTTTGTTAAAGTTAATGATCAAAGAGAAATCCAAAAGGTGCCCAAGACTGAGGCCTGGGCTGCCTTTTTGAACTAATCACTTTTGTTTGTGTGTAGGGTTCATCCAAGACCATTTCTGGTGAAAACTGGATCATGGATAGCGGATGTTCTCGTCATATCACTGGGAATCTCGACCTATTAACCAACGTAAGAAATATTCAAGGGGGTTATGTAGCGTATGCTGGGAATTCTGGGGGCATGATCACACAAGAGGGTGAAGTTTCAAATGGTCACATTACGTTTGAGAAAGTAAATTATTGTGACAAGGTTGATCATAATTTATTGAGTGTATCGCAGATTTGTGATAAAAAATACACTACGATATTTACTGACAAAGAATGTCTTATCTTGAAACCGGGTTATGTTATTCCCGAGGACATGGTTGTCATACGATCACCACGATCAAATGATATTTATGTCTTAAATATGAGTTTTAAGGTATCAACATCGATCGAAACATGTTTTGTCTCGAAAGCAACCGAGAAAGACTCGATTCTATGGCATCGTAGAATGGGTCACATACATGTCAGAAAGATGAATTACATGTCACAACCAGTGTAATTGATGGTTTATATATTAAAATAAATAAATATGGACGGATTGATTGGAATTCGTATTGGTTAAGGTATGGATAGGTGTGGTTAAGAGGAATTGAGGTTTGATTTGGATTTGAGTGATTTGATTTTGATTTCGGTTTAAGTCCAAAACAGGGTGTTTGTTTTTGGCCAATTTGATTTGGTTAAGGTGTTAATCGGTTACGAGGTTATGTGTATTGGATTCGGAATTGGTTTACGAGGATTTTGATTGGTTATTTGTGTGTTTTGGTTGAAAAACGAAGTAGGATTACTGATTTGGTATTTATGAGTTTCCGGGTTGATCTTCATAATTTCTGGAAAATTACTTTGAATATTTGAAGATTTGAAGATGAATGTGATTCGCTATCATCTTCATGGTGATTCGCTATAGGTTTATCTATGATTCGTTATCAACAGTGTTACTTCGCTACCTTGTTCGTTAGCCAATTCGTGTGAGTTATTGATTCGTGTTATCTAGTTCGTTAACTAGATTAACCGATTCGTGTGACACATGTTCTTCTTGGGATTTGTGTCATAACAACCTTTGCCACGTGGCATAAGGTGTTAGATTTTGTTACAAACGGTTGTAACAACCTGATTCGCTATAGTGTGATTCGCTAATCAACTGTAGCTGATTCGTTATATTAATTCGCTAAGCATTTCTTAGTGATTCGTTACTGATTATCATCTGATTCGTTAAACTATTCCTTTATGATTCGTTTGGTCAATTCGTTAAGTTGACTTGGTCAATTCGTTTGGTCAGTTCTTTAAGTTGACTTGGTCAATTCGTTTGGTCAAATCCTTAAGTTGACTTGGTCAATTCGTTTGGTCAATTCGTTAAGTTAACTTGTGATTTGCTAAACCTTCATCTCATTGGCAATTTGGGTGATTCGTTTTGGGATATGCATCTCCAAAGAAAAGGGTTTTTAATTTCACATCTGGTTGTGTTGAAGAATGGTACCATGTGGATTGTCAAAAGTACACAACTCCTCTTCAAGGGAAAGGTCCAGACTGGATGTTTGACTATGATAGTTTATTTAATTTTTTTACTCCTTCAATTGAACACATTGATGAAGATCTGGTTCGAGCATACTTTGAAGATCATTTGAACAATCCAGGATCTTCAAGTTCTAATGAAGTTGAAATTCAACCAGATGCTCTAACTGAAGAATCTCAAGTTGTTTCTCTAGTTGCTATTGATAATGTTTCTACTTCTTCTGATGATGATCAAGCTGAAATTCAAGTTATTGATCTTGACAGTGATAATGTTTCATCTCCCGAGTTGGGTAAACATTACACTAACTTATTTGATAATGTTATTGTTCCTGAGAATCCCACTCTTCGGATTCATGGATATCATCCACAGGAAAATATCATAGGAGAACTTGATATGGGCGTACGTACACGTTATCAAGTTGCTTCGTCAAGTGATAGTAACATAATGTGTGCTTACACTAACTTACATTCTTCGGGAATTGTGAATCTTGCTAAATTCAATTGTTTTCTATCTCAAGTTGAGCCAACGATAGCTCGTAAGGCACTTGAAGATCCTTCTTGGGTAGAAGCTATGCAAGAAGAATTACAGCAGTTTGGACGTTTGGGTGTTTCGGATTTAATAGACAAACCTGCTAGAGTCAAGAAAGCCATTCCGACTAAGTGGGTATTTAAGTGTAAGAAGGATGATCGAGGGGTGATTGTCAGAAACAAAGCACGTCTAGTGGTGCAAGGTTTTCATCAGCAAGAGGGTATTGATTATACAGAGGTATATGCTCCAGTTGCAAGATTAGAGTCGATTCGAATCTTCCTAGCTTATGCAGCTTATAAGAATATCAAGGTCTATCAAATGGATATTAAAAGTGCTTTTCTTAATGGTGAATTACACGAGGAAGTGTTTGTCCAACAACCACCTGGTTTTGAAGATCCTGATTATCCAGACCGTGTTTACCGATTAAACAAGGCCCTGTATGGTCTACATCAAGCCCCGAGAGCTTGGTATGGCACGCTCGCCGACCATCTGACTGATAATGGCTTCAAACGAGGAACTGTTGACTGCACTTTATTTCATTAAACTGTTGGTGATGATCTTCTTCTAGTCCTGATTTATGTTGACGATATTATTTTTGGGTCTACAAATGACACATTGTGTAAGGAGTTCGAGAAGTCCATGCAAACAAAGTTCGAGATGAGCTCGATGGGAGAGATGAATTTCTTTTTAGGGTTGCAGGTTCACCAGTCTACTCATGGAATTTTTATTCACCAGACTAAATATGTGGACGACATATTGAGCCGATTCAAGATTTCTGCCGGAAAAATCTCTTCAACTCCTCTTCCAGTAGGGCACAATTTATCACCGGATGAATTGGAGGATTCCGTTGATCCTACCCTATTTCGTGCCATGATCGGTTCTTTAATGTACTTAACGGCTTCTCGCCCTGATCTTATGTTTGCTGTTTGTCTTTGTGCTAGGTATCAAGCAAGTCCACGAGTGACTCACCTAGCTGCAGTCAAGAGAATTCTTCAGTATTTGAGGGGAAATCCAGACATCGGGTTGTGGTACCTCAAGGATGATTCTTTCGGTCTTACTGCCTACTCTGACTCAGATTATGGAGGATGCAAGATCAACTTCAAATCAACGACTGCAGGATGTCAATTTTTAGGTAACCGACTTGTTTCCTGGCAGTGTAAGAAGCAGACAACGGTCTCTACTTCAACCGCCGAAGCTGAGTATGTTGCAGCCTCGATTTGCTGTTCCCAGGTTTTGTGGATACAACAACATCTTCGCGACTACGGTTTGAAGTTTCTTACTACTCCTATTTTGATTGATAATTCTGCTGCTATTTGTATCACCAAGAATCACGTACAACATTCTAAAACGAAACATATCGACATTCGATATCATTTTATACGAGATTGTTATGAAAAGAAATTAATCGATCTTGAGAAAGTACACACTGATTTTTAGAATGCCAATCTGTTTACTAAAGCCTTTGACAAAACACGTTTTAAATTTTTGCTTGATTTAAACGGATTGAAGACCCTCGCTGATATCCTTAAAAAAGGATGACTATCTTTATTTTCTGTCATATTTTTACTTTTAAAATTTATTTTGGTTTTAGGGGGTGAAAATCTAGAAAATACAAAAAGAGTATGTTTTTGTTTGTATAGATAAAATCCAAAAACTTTAAAAATTCCAAAATTCAAAAATATTGTGATTTCTGTTCTTTAATGTTTTCTCTTCAAATATTTAGAAAAACCAAAAACATTTTAAAATTTTGAAAATCCAAAAAGATTGTGAAGTTTATTTTGTTTATAAGAAAATTGAATAAGACAAAAATATTGTGTTTTTAAAGTTTGTACAGAGAAAAACCAAAAAGATTTTTACAGACATTTTTAGATTATTTTCTCGCTGAAAATTACGTCGGTTATTTAAGTTTGTGAAGCATGCTTGCATGTCTTGGTCCTATGATTCACTCGTGAATTGATGGTTAGCCATTTATTTATAAACTTAAGTTAACTGGGGCGATTAAATTTATATTTTCTTTACTTTATGCTCCTCAAAATTTTGAGTTTTTGAAGCAAAAAGAGAACATGATAGTACATTGATTATCTTGATCCCAAATTCAGTAAAAAGTAAGCTTAAAAGACTGTGTGATTAATTGCATTGGTGCATTGGTAGGTCTTAAAACAACCCAGTAGAGTAAAGTATGTGATATAAACATAAAGAAACGCCAAATTGAAAGGGGGTGTTAGTCTCTAGCAAAAGTCTCAGTAAGGATGGCAGAAATGTAATAACCTGTCATACTCAAGCCTCATATTTGTTGATCACCCAAAATTAAAATAAAGCAAATAACAAGCATTAAGATTCTGGACACTGTGAGTCTTTATGTGGCTTAACGATCTGGGTATTCATAAGCATGAATATTTCACTCGCTTTCTAGAGCAAACCCAAAGTCATTAAACTTGATCACCGCTGTACTTCGTACAATTTAAATTACTGAGTTGATCAAAATCCGCTGTTAGTCATACAAATGTTCCTCCCTTGCGTGCGTATTAATACCATTAAGAAACGGACCCCAGGGGATACAATGTATGTAAGCCGACAGAGGGACTCGTGCATACTCACTCACAGTAAAGGAAACTTGATGCATTGCTCAAAATTTCAAAATAGGTATCAAAATTTTGATCAACAATATGATGGTTTAAGTCAAGTTGGGGTGATTTGGCAAAAATCAAATTAAGCTTGAACCGAGATTAGAGGCTGATAGTTTCTGATATTCTGTGCTTTAATTGAACTATTTAATCATATCACAAAAATACTTGAATGTGTGTTATTAGATTTATGTGGATAACAATACTAATGACCGACTTATCGCCAGTCATAATATCGCTGAAATATAAAACTGTGATGGAAGGGCATTTTGGTCAATATGATTCTCTGCTCAAACTCAACAAAAATACAAAAATCTGTACTGTTTTTAAAATCATTGAAAAACACAAAAAGATTGTCTATTTTTTTTAAAAAAATATATTCATCTTCTTTATTAAAAAGTTTTAAATAATTTTAAGTTATGTTTCGGAAATCTGAAACATTTTTAACATATTTGGTTTTCGGGATAAAAGGGTTTCTCGATAACCTAATTTATTTATTTCTTTAATTCTTTAATTAATTCATTTAACTAATTCTTTTAATTATTTAATTTAAAATTAAATAAACGAGTTTATTTTGTTAAAATCCAATTCGTTATTTATGGATAACGAACTAAGTGATTCTTTAGCGAACTAGCTTCTGGTTTGCTAACATAATTCGCTTCCGCACTCTGTAACGAATCATCCCTTCGTTATGCATATTTAACGAATTATGACACGAATCATGTCTTGATTCGCTACCTTTAATTTAACGAATCAAGTAGCGATTCGCCAACATAAGGTAACGAATTGAGTTAGCGAATAGGCTAATTCGTTAACTTTAAGTTAAACGAATCATCTGATTCGTACAAGTTTTACCTAGGGTTGCGTGCAATGTTATATAGGACAAGAAAACGAACAGTCTTCCACTGTTCGCCTTCTTTCTTCATCTTTAAGAAACCTGTTCAAATTCTCTCTGAAATTTCAACTTTCTTGTTTGAATATTTCAAGGACATATTTGAGTTTCTAAGGTATAGCTGATTATGGCGATATAATTTTCGTTAAAAACAGCTATGTGTTGATAGTTAAATTATGAAATCTTAGGAGTTAAAGGGTTTATGAAGTTTTTAAACCCATTTGTGTATAATTTATGTTAATTCATGTATGTTTTTGATGTCATTATGATCGGAATCATATTCCGATACCCTTGGCGGGCTTCAATCATGAATTGATTGTTGTTTGCCGGGTTAATTATTGTTTTGTGATATTGGTGTTTACTGTGGGTTTGTCTAACCTATGTACTTAGAGATTTTGAGTCTTAATCTCATTCATCTTCGATTACGAATGTAATTCCGAGTACAACGAGCTCATTAGTGTGATGATTCGACGATAGTTATGGCCTAATTGTTTCTGGGTTCATCTTGTTGACTATCTGTGTTCATCCTAATTTTGACCTTGACTTTGTGAAGTCAAAGAACAAGTCTTAATTATGACCATTCGTTAGTATTAGCGAATTGGAACTGTTTCGTGTCCAATTCGTTAAGATTTTACACGAACTAGCTAAGCGAATAAGATGTTACATGAATCAACTTTGGATTCGTTTTAAATATAACGAACTGAAGTTTAATTCGTTAAAATTAAATAGTGATTCGCTAGGTTCAGTTAGTTAAAGTATTTACTTGATAGAGAATCGCCTGATTCGTTATCTTAGTATAACGAATCAGTGTGATTCCTAACGAATGACATTTAAAAAAAAATTAATTAATTTTAATATTCATTTATTTTAATATATAAGATTTACATCGTCTAAAATACGTTAATAGATTAATTACACATATTTTTGATTATATATTCTGATATCTATTCTGATGTTTGGTTTTATTTATACAGTAAAACATGGCTGATCAAGAACAACAAAATCAACCGCTACATGAACAACCTCCACAAGGACAACCACAACAACAAGATCAACAAGCTGAAACGATCTTATTGCCGTTCGATAAGAAGCACAACATTTGTGCTTATGTTGATCAAGATGTGACTGATTTGAGAACGTTTGGAGCTATGTTGACTTTCTTACGCCGTTCAAAGATACACTATGTAATCACTGCTAAACCTAAAGTGTATCTTAGTATAATAAGGCAGTTTTGGAACACGGCGGAATATGTTGAGGAAAATAATTGGGTTAGAGCTACAATTAATCAGATTCCTATTACTATTGATGTTGAGGTCATTCGTCGGGTACTTCAATTTGACGATAATGATGATAACTCGAGTGAATTTGACAGGACATTGGTTAGGGGTTTATTCACACGCTTGAATTATGGGGGTGATATTCGTAAGTCTATGTTGAACAAGAATGGGTTGTGTCCACCTTACAAGTATCTGCTGCATGTTTTACTTCATTGTATGAGTGGACGTCGCGGTGGTTTTGATGAGTGTAGACTAAGTTTGCAATCGGCATTTGTTGCTCTAATCCTGAACAAGCCCTTCAACTACTCAAAACTCATCTTTGATCATCTGAAAGAGCAAGTTCAGCAAACTCTACCGTCAAAGAAGTTCTTGATGTACCCTCGCTTTTTACAGCTAATTATTCAGGATTTGATTCCGAACTTGGTGATTGATCGATCATTGGTGAACGATGTTCTTGATATGGGACATATGAAAGCTGAAACGGTGCATCGTATGTTAATCTATAGAAAAGACAAGCCACAGAATAAACGGATGATTGGTCATATAGTCAATCCGGATTACGTATGTCCTCCTAATGAACGCTGGATCCATGATGATTCGGATTCCGAGGGTGAAGGGGGAGAAGGTGGTGACAATGATGATGGTGACAATGATGGTGGAGATGATGATGGTGGAGCTGGTGAACGAGCTCTTAAAGAACAACAAGATGCAGTCGATGCTGCTCTAGCTGCCACCATGAAAGCTCAGCTGGAAAGAAAACGAAAGGGAAAAGCTGTAGCTACTGGTGAACCATCAGAGAAGCCCCGTGTATCTGCTGGGGCTGGGGTAATTATTGGAACTCCACCACCAAGTCAATCAACTACTCAAAGCTCGGCGGTGCCGCTAACTACTAGCATTCCGATGCTTACCTTGACGACGACGATGGTGTCACATGAGAGGCTCGGTCTTATTCCTCAAATGGCATTAACCGAGATACCAAGGCCTCCTGCTGTGTTGTCTACAATATCTTCTACCACATCAATGAGACCTCCTCTTCTGCCAACAACTACTCTTCCTCCACCTCCGCCTAGTGATGTCTCTTTCATGAGGATTACTCGGCCTCAAGGACCTGTTCAACCTGTTCATCCATCTGTATACAACTTGCCACCAGGTCGTCAAACTGAAATGCTGCTAAATCTGCTACATCTATATGAAAATCAAATGGCAGCTGACCGTCAAACTCAAGAACGACTCATGGAGAATCAACGACGAATGATGGGTTATATTTCTTTCTGTCAGAAGGAGACTAAGTCGTTATGTATGATTGTTGAGTCTCAGGGGGTGAAATTAAAGGAACAAGAAGAGTTAATTTTACAATTAACTTGTAAAGAAGATGCCCTCAAGAAACTTAAAAATGACGATGATGATCCTGACGAATCTGATGCAGGAGGTGAGCCTAAACAATCGCATGGTTCATCCTCTGGTGCTGGTGTTAGTGGTGCTGACGATTCGAACAAGCAGATAATTATTTATCAAGATCCAACAGCTGCCAAACCAATTGAAATGATAGCAGCTAACATAGTGGTATTTGTTGATGGATCAGGGGTAGTTCGTAGTGTGGTAAACAGAGATGAGATAGAGGTTGGTGAGTTTGTGGTTAGATCCTTGACACGGGAGCAGATTTCGATTCTGCTTGGGCTGAATGACGATCAGTTGACTGCTTTAGAGACTGAGCCCGATGTCGAAGTGATCAATGAGGAAGAAATGGAAGTTGATCCGTTATTTATGAATACGGATTTTATTTATGGGAACGAGGAGATTGAGATGGAGGATGTGACAGCTGAAGAGTACCCGGACTTGTATCAACACGCAAACGTTGATCAAGGTGCTCCAGTATTTCATGAAGATGTAATTAAAGAGACTGAGGATGAACTGGAAAAGGTTGTGCAGCGAACAGTTCCTTCACTCAAAGAAGTGACTGATGATGACATAGAAAGATGGTTCAAAAGTCAAAAAGTGGGTAAAATTATTAGTGCTTATCGTTATGTAGATCAAGAAAGAAAAGATACTGCTGCTGCTTGGATTGAGGCGAATCAGGTGACTACCTTCAAGACTGTTTCTAAGGTACATGGTGATATTGTCTCCTGGCTCTATGATTTAGACCTTAAGGTATGCATAGTCAAGTGGGAAAAGGGTTTCAAGTATTACGAGAGGATAATGGATGTTTTAACTCTACCGCGTTGGGATGTACGTACCCTCGCGAGACGTCCATTTTTCAATCGTGGAAGTCACCGAACGGCTGAGTGGTTTCATCAACACTTACTGTTCGAGGTCAATCATGGCTTCAAATTCTTTAAGCCCCAGGTCCCAAGATGTAAGCGCATTGATGAGATTGATCCAAGGACCGGCTGGAAGAAACTTGTCTTGAAAGTGAAGCCGCCAAAGACAATGAAAAAGGTTCCTGTGAAGACAATGCCTCAAGATATTTATCTGTCTTTCAACCGTTGGTACTATGACAATCATACTGGCGAGGCCGTTATTGTTCGTGGTCGAGGATTGCAGACCGAGCTCATCAAGATAATCGACCCGATGTGGCTGGTTAATTTATCAGAGACAGACAACGACGTGCTACACAGGAAGCAGATTTTGTTTGAACGCCAAGAAGATTACGACCTGGCTATGCAATTCCAACGAGTCGTTCGTGTGTGTCACGAACATGGAATTCATAGTTGCAGAGACTGGCAGTCCAAGCGCTTCAAATAAGTTAAAGACAAAGAGCTCAAGACGAGGGGGTGTCTGTTATTGCACGGTTTTGCGCCTGGAGTCTTTGTATTTATCGTTAATGTTTATTTGATAATTAATGTAAAATTTAATGTTTATATTTATCTAGTTCGTTAAGGTTAAGTCTAGTTCGCTAGGGATGTTAGCGAACTAATACATTATAATGTATTCCCTCCTGATTCGTTAGGGGATGATAACGAATCAGGGGGTGGTTCGTTCTGTTAAGTTATGTAACGAAGGGGAAGCTGGTTCGCTAGGGGATGTTAGCGAACCAGGTCGCCTTCTATATATAGTGAACAACTGTTCACTTGTAAAAGAGGTTTTGAGAGAGATATAAGTTTATAGAGAAAAGCTTTGGGTAATTACTCTCTCTCAAGCTTCATCTTAACATTATTGATAATATATATACACATACAGAACGTTAAATCAAGGTTAATTATGAGCTAGATCTTTAATAGTGGTAATCGGATAATTCACAGATCTGAGATCTGTTTTATGGTTATCGCCTGTTAATCCGGGAACCAACAAAATACGGTTCTAAAAACTATTTTTACGCATTTTAATTCATTGGTATGAATTTGCAATTAATATTTTATAAACAGTACGCAGATTCGTACCCTCTGATTTACATGGCTATTTTGGCCTATTTGGGTTACGAATTTATAAAACTTTATTATATGAAAGTTGTTCAAAACATTCTAATTTAGTAAACTGGAAAGTCATGATTTATATTAAAATTTTTTGATATTTTAAATACCTTAAACAAAAAAGAACACTTCTCTGTCCAAAAACAATTTTGTATTTCATCTTCCTTTTTGTTCTTTTCCTTGTTTTTATCTTATTATTTATTCATTTAATTTAGTATTCTTTAAACTTTACAATCCCGTTAGCTAGTCCTTAATTTTTTATCTTCGTTATTACTTATAGTTTCGTGAGATTCGATCGCTTCCATGTAAGGCCCCGTTACCGGTGCCTCACACTTGGACGTTGGATTTACTTATTAACATAGTTCTAATAATCAGAGTTAATAGGAACATACGCGAAATATAAAAACTTTCAATGAAACATACATATTAATCCATAACTTGTCTTAATAAAAATACTGTCTTAAAAACATAACTAATAAACGTCTTGGGTCTTCCGGTGCCAGCCTCTTATTCATTGCCAAGTATTCCCCTCAACTAAACTGCCTCATCATACTCACCTGCGTGCATACTAAAAGTCAGCTAAGCTGAGTGAGTTCTATTTAAACATACCTCATACGATACATTCATACTTACATACTTTCATTCATACTTTCATTCATACTTACTTACATTCATATCTTACGTTATAAAGAGCATTACACCCTACTTCCTCGAGTATTATTAGGGCTCGGTTCCCTCTTTTCTCGGGTATTATCAGGGCATGGTTCCCTCTTTCCTCGAATATTAGTAGGGTTCGGTTCCCTAGTTCTCAAATATTAGTAGGGTTTGATTCCCTCTTCGTTACCATACAACCATACCTTTCCTCGAATATTATTAGGGTTCGGTTCCCTCTTCGTTACCATACAACCATACCTTTCCTAGAATATTGTTAGGGTTTGGTTCCCTCTTCGTTACCATACAACCATACATTAACCTTCTTTTATTAACTTTATAACATTCATACATATAAGCATACATATCATACTTACATTATACAAAGCATTACAGCCTGACAGTACGTGCAATATCTGAAGATCGTTCGTAGACCGAAAAGCAATCATTCATACATTTCACATCATCACATAAGGCATACACTTATCACTTAGGATAAGTGTATTAACAAACACATCGAGTATGCACACAACCCCGTAAACATTACAAGGAATGGGGCTAGAAACTCACCTGGATCCTGTTGCGTTCGCCGTTAATCGTTATCCCCTTCTTTAATTGCGCATGGCTAACTGTTATATATATACTGTTAATTAACCGTATAATTAATTAAGTTGCTATTTTAGTTAACCAATGTATTTTCTAAATTGGGCTTGTTTGTTTAGTTTAGACAAGGGCTTAACAACTTGTGGACTTAATTAGACTAGGCCCAATTGTCCATTAAAGCACCTGGACTCGGCTGGGTTCAGGCCTAAACCCAACAGAAATGGGGTGGCCGAGAACCCGTTTTTGGCCGAGAACTCCGGTCTGACCGAGAACTTCGGTATAACCGAGAACTCTGGTTTGATCGAGATCTCATGTTGACCGAGACCTCTCTTTCTGGCCGAGAACTCTTTTCTGGCCGAGAACCCTTGTTGGCCGGGTTCTCGTGTTGACCGAGAACTCAAGTTGGAGGCTCAGGTCACCGAGAACTCTTGTCTGATGCTTTCAGCTCAGATTTTCCTATCTTTTATTCCATTTTAGGCTCAATAACGGTTAACGGTCCATAATTACCCCTTTTTATCATCTAAAACCCAACCTCTTTAACCGTTTTGCGCTCGTTATCACCCCATTTCCAAGACCTAACCCGTTTCTAGCGTAAAGATTGAACCTTTAAATATAGAAACCTCCATTAAGCTAGATCTAGGGTTTTCTTTATGATTTATCTAGACCCGATCTACTCTAGGGTTTAGTTTCATGGCAAACCGTTCATAAAAACGTAACATTTAAGATCGAGAACATACCTTTTTGATGCTCCACAAGCTACGGTTAAGGCTAGTACGTAATCTTGGCCTTGGTAGCTTGCTTGTATATCAACGATTTTATCGAAATAAGGTTTGCTTGACCTTCTCTCTCTCTCGACGGCAAATAGTAAGAGATGTGTGTGTTTTAAGGTGTAGGCAAAGTGTAGAATGGATGGAAATGGAAAGGATTAGGGTTTAAGGGGTATTAATACTCCCTTAAGCCCATGGACCTAAAGCCCATATTTCATTTTTGGTCTATGATTAATTCCCTTTAATTAGCCTACTTATCCTCCCTTTATTATTTTATTATTTCTTTGCTAAGTCAAGTAAACTCGTTTATCATAAGAAATAATATAAAATATTATTACTTGAAATTTTGGGATGTTATATTCCGTTTGTTAACTCGCTTTCGGTTAACATTTCAAGTTTAGCTTCAATTTCAAAGGTGAGTTTCTCACCCCCCCCCCCTTTATACCCTTTTTAACTATTTTGAAGGTAGCTTATATATCCTATCAACATTACAATTTCGTTTATTCATTATTTACAAACTACAATTTGTTACATGGACTTGTCTGTTTATTTTCTTACTTGCTCAAAGATTACTTGCTCATGGTTTTCTCAATAAGTATGATCATACTCCCCCTATGCACTCAGGACCTCGATTTTATGAGTGGAATAGGGACCCCCGATCCGAGTACATTGGTTGTTATCAATTGGAAAAGACATTACTTACGCTTCTCTGAGTACGTTGGTGCACAATCCCAATTGGAAAGGAATTTACTTGCTCATTTACACTTGGTCATGGAATTGTATGATTTTTATGTACTTATATCAAAACTTGTGTGAACTCACCAACTATTCATTTAGTTGACTTTATTTTATATATATGTTACAGGTACAATTACTAGAGGATGAAACGGAGAAGACACTAGGACTTAGGTTATATTAATAAATGAACAAGTTGTTAATTGTTCTTGTATTTTCCTTGTATTTCTTGTTACAAACTTGTGTACTTGATGTTTAAATTAATTAATGATAATATTGTCACTTAATAGTGTCACATGTGTTTTGAGCAATCTGTACGTCACACTCGGGCGTTTCCGCTTAAGCCGGAGTGTTACAGATTGGTATCAGAGCCGTGACTATAAGATATGACATTAGACGTAGTGTCCTAGTTGGTTGTAGCTTATTTTTATTTATTTAGGGTTGCACGATTAGAAATTAAGTGGGCCCTATTTGATTGTTCAATGCACATTATTTGGTTATTATTGATTTGTTTACGCCTCATGTTCACAAATGCTGTTATACTTTGTCTCATGTACACAAACATCACACAAGTCCAAGGCTTATGCCTAAAACAAAGATTTTCAAACATTTTTCAACAATCGATTTTCTTTTGGTTTTCCGATATTTCTTCTTCTTAAAGATGGTTCTACGTGATGGGTATGTAGTAAACTGTAAGAGCAACGTGCTTGTTTTATGAACTCTTGACACCATGGTTATTGAAACCTAAGGATAAGCAATGCGCATAAATCCCAACCAAACGCGGGACCCGGTTGCTTTCCTGGAGAGTTCGGAAAGGGCCTGAAACCTATTAAGCCAAAGCATACCACCTTCAACGCCATATGAATCGCAACTTTAAGCTTTCAAACGTGACCATGTCCTCTTTTCGAATAGGAATATGGTTACACTCCTAAGGATGTCACACAAGTCATGGTGGTTCATGCGACGTGTGATTCCGATGTTTTACAATGTGTTTTGACTGAAAGACTGTCAAGTCGTGGTGATACACAAATACCCAGCTTTTGGTTCGATTTGATTTTGTATTTTGATTTTTTTTGGTGTTGTAATACGGGAATAGTCGAATTTTAACTCGTTTTCATTATTTATTAATACGGTTTAAAATTGAAACTTCGAAAAGTCATGGTGATACATAAATTGTCAAGTTTCAAATTGATTATTTTCTTTGAATAAGCATTTATTAATACGATTTAAAATTGAAACTTTGAAAAGTCATGGTGATACATGAATTGTCAAGTTTTAGTTTGATTATTTTCTTTATATATATTCATTTATTATTACAATTTAAAATTGAAACTTCGAAAAGTCATGGTGATACATGCATGGTCGAGTTTCAGTTCGATTTTGTTATTGTTATATTCATTTACTATTATGGTGTAGAATTTTGATTCAATTTCATTGCTTATACTAAGTTTGATATATTTTCCATGTTGTTATTCAAAAATTTGTGAGATTTTTTTTTATGGAAATAAACATTTCAATTTCGATTTCAAATTTTTGTTTTATGCGATTTTATTTCTTTACTTTTTTCTTTAAAGATTTATATAGATTGATTTTGATGTTTCTTTCAGTTGTTAAAACGAATTTCATATTTACGTCTCATGTCACGCAAATCATTCACGTTTCGCAGCATGCCTTCTTGTTTTCCTCGACGTCACCCTCAAAACTCATCTCGCAAAGTGACAACTCATATTATCGCACTATTGGTCACCGTGATCCCAACCATGACCCAAAACCCATCAAAACCCGTATTAACCATGACAGTAGATCCAATAACTTTGCTTGGACCGATCCAATACCCAACACAACTCTTGTACACTCAAACGTACCCCAAAAAAAAGATTGGCACGGGAACACACCCTTTGTATAACATGTGTAAATCCCACCACTCCATTACCATACGAATGTGATAATTTCAGCCACCACCCCTTTCCAAAAACCTATACATATTCAACATCATCTATTCCCACAACCTTTTACACAACCATTTATCCCAACCATATGCCTTATGCTCGTACTTCAAGCATGCTATCATTGCAGTGACCCGAGTAACCCCACAATACTAAAAAAGGCCTAACTTGTTTCCGCCATGCAACATCTTAAACCGCATCCTCTGACCACTTGGAGCTCACTCGTAGGCTTACACCCCTACTTAGCCCCTTCATACTTTTGAAACATACTTATTTCTATTATTTAAAAAAATCATGACGTTTCTATGTATTCAATATATATATATACATATATATATATTTTTACGAACACCTTATACTTTTAATTTCGAATCCTGAAATTATTTTTAAAATAGTTAATTAACAAGTACTTAATCAAGTTGATGTTCTCCAAAAAGACTTTAAGTCAACCATATGGTTGTTATTATTATCACTATTATTATTATTATTATTATTATTATTAATATTACTATTTTTATTATTAATATTTTTACTATTACTACTACTACTATTATTATTATTATTATTATTATTATTATTTCGTTTCTACTATTATTGTCACTATTATTATTATTACCACTATAATTCTTATTATATATAATATTTTTTAAGGTTAAATGAAAATGTTAAATAAAGTACACTCGTTGTTTCAAACAAGTCCTAAGCCATTGAGGCTATTATATTATCATCATAACAGTTCTATCAAAACGAGTCATTTTCAGTTGGCGATCCTCTTTAAAGTTTTCATAGGACGCCTCCATAAGGGAAACCTTTATTTTACATTAAAAAAATTTCATAAAGAGTCGCAAACTTAGCACTAGCTAAGAAATGTTTTTATTAATATTACTAAGCTTTTTCAAAAATTATTATTATAAAAGCATCTTTTTTTTTTAATTTCATAAACTTAAGCGAATTTTAAAGAGAGCATTTTTCCTCTTCCCTTTCGTTAACGCCAACAAATTCAGTTGAGAAATCATGGCACTACCCTCACCATAACCTTCACACCTCAAACCTACCGTCGAGAAGACAAGTATCGCAAGTTTCGTCTTGTTTTATTATTATTATTATTTTCTTTTTTAATATATGTATATATATATATATATAATCCTATTTGAATATAACCCAAGCAATTTTATGTATCAAATCCTTTCGATGATTATTTATGAAGTTTATAACTGAGTTTGGCTATTTGTGATTGCCAAGCCATTTTCGTTGTCATTCATGGTTGCATTGCTGAATTTGTTTACTATTATCTTAATCTCGCGTTTTATGACCGATTTCCCATAAACACATCTGTTTAGTGGAAATTGGGATTTCAAACATGTTGTTGGTGCATTTTGTGACCGTCGCTATGCAATTCGGACCAGCGGAGACGCCATAGGCGAAGTTAGAACAACTTCACCTTAGGCGAAGTTATAACAACTTCGCCATAGGCGAAGTTAAGAACAACTTCGCGTACAGGCCCAAGCCCAAGCCCGCGAAGTTGTTTATATATATGTGTGTGTCTTGTTTAGGTTTGGTTATCCAGAAAGTCAGAGTGTTTTGTGATCAGTTTAATTGTCTAGAGAGAAACCGAGAGGGAGAGTCGTGTGGGACGGCCCGAGGTAGAGCTCACCTCGGGTCGGCCGTCATTTGTTTTCGTGTTTGGTATGTAATGTGTTTCGGTTATTATATAAAAGATCTGCAGATGTGTTTATCCCATTCGTGTGTTTCTTCGTGTGTTTGTATGTGTGTAATCGTGTTCTTCGTCTTCTACACCATTAAACGAGTCTAGGAGGATTCCGCACTCCTAGACCTCGTGCGGATCTCGTATCGATCAGCGACGCTCCGCGGGAACCTACAAGTGGTATCAGAGCCTTAGGCTCTTATGCTATGGTTCGAGATCTGCGTTTTGGTGTTTCTGGCACGTTTCTGATGCGTTTTTGGCCGAACAGCCGCAGCAGGCGAAGTTATGGGGTTCAGGCGAAGTTGTCGCTTAAATTTTAGGGTTTAGGCGAAGTTATCAGTCAGGCAAAGTTATGGACAGGCGAAGTTATGGACAGGCGAAGTTAAGGAGGGGCGAAGTTGACTTTTAGGCGAAGTTGACTTTTAGGCGAAGTTGACTTTAGGCGAAGTTAAAAAAAAAAAAAAATTGTTTGGAGTTTTCGTCTGTATGGCCAGGTCTACACGATTATTGTGAGACCGAAGACGTTGTTCCGTCAACGAGTGAAACTTGTTATCTCTTGGTCTTACGTGTGAACAAATACGTGTCAACTCTGGATATGGAGTTGAGGTTGTGAATGGGATATTGATTGAAACTGGATATTGACACATATTTGGGTGTTTGTGGGCAATGAAATAGTTGTTGTTCGAGGTTGATCAACTAAAGAAAGTCAAATTGAACTGAAGGTTTTTGTCATTACTGGATTGCGGTCAGAGCATATTATTTATGTTATTTTCAAGGCGTTCGAGAATTGGATCCTGAAACGTGATGCTTATTTATTAAAGTGAAAATTTTGGAACAAGTTGGATTTAATCGGGAATTAAAGTGTTTATGTTCTTGATCGTTATCCCTGGTGATTGAAGATGCTTCGGATTAATTAATGGTCATGTGTGTTAGATTTTGTCAAGGTGGTTTTGTGATGAAATTGATCACTTGATGTTGAGTCGTTGAAGATTAAACCTTATCGTATGCCGACGTGTTGGTGAAGTTGTGGAGGGAGCCCAACTTCACGTGTTGGTGAAGTTAGAAGAACTTCACGTGTTGGTGAAGTCAGAAGGACTTCACGTGATTGGTTGAGATGATCAATTAGGCACAGGGATGCATGCATTTCAAAGACCTCAATCATTATAGTCGGAGAAGCTTACACTGAAGGGGAGATCGGATATGGAAGACGCTCGGTGATTGGTAGATTTGTGAAGCTACAAGACAGTTTCAGACACGGCTGGTTGAAGAGCAAACAGAAGATCATCAGTTAAGAGGGAGTCTGTTGGTGCATGTTTTGTAACAGATGACCTTTTATGTTTGTTAGAATTGAGAACAACGGTCAAAGGGGAGTCTGTTGGTGCATTTTGTGACCGTCGCTATGCAATTCTGACCAGCGGAGACGCCATAGGCGAAGTTAGAACAACTTCACCTTAGGCGAAGTTATAACAACTTCGCCATAGGCGATGTTAAGAACAACTTCGCCTACAGGCCCAAGCCCAAGCCCGCGAAGTTGTTTATATATATATGTGTGTGTCTTGTTTAGGTTTGGTTATCCAGAAAGTCAGAGTGTTTTGTGATCAGTTTAATTGTCTAGAGAGAAACCGAGAGGGAGAGTCGTGTGGGACGGCCCGAGGTAGAGCTCACCTCGGGTCGGCCGTCATTTGTTTTCGTGTTTGGTATGTAATGTGTTTCGGTTATTATATAAAAGATCTGCAGATGTGTTTATCCCATTCGTGTGTTTCTTCGTGTGTTTGTATGTGTGTAATCGTGTTCTTCGTCTTCTACACCATTAAACGAGTCTAGGAGGATTCCGCACTCCTAGACCTCGTGCGGATCTCGTATCGATCGGCGACGCCCCGCGGGAACCTACAAGTGGTATCAGAGCCTTAGGCTCTTATGCTATGGTTCGAGATCTGCGTTTTGGTGTTTCTGGCACGTTTCTGATGCGTTTTTTGGCCGAACAGCCGCCGCAGGCGAAGTTATGGGGTTCAGGCGAAGTTGTCGCTTAAATTTTAGGGTTTAGGCGAAGTTATCAGTCAGGCGAAGTTATGGACAGGCGGATCTCGTGCGGATCTCGTATCGATCAGCGACGCCCCGCGGGAACCTACACATGTTTAGGTACATGTTGAATTTATACTACCTTTACACGAATTATTTTGATAATTTTTTGGTTCTCTTTTCGTCAAATGTTTCACCAAATTATTTTCTTGATGCCTCATCAATCTAAGACCAATTTTTTACTTTGATTTTGAAGTTTCAAGTATATACTTGGTTAATTTTGCTGTTATTCAAAATTGATGATTTATGGGGAATTTTCATTCGTTAAACGAAGTTTGAAATTGATGTTTTACGTTGTTTTGACTCTAAGAACTCAAACTATTTTGATATTTCGATATTAAAGTTTCAATTATCAATTTTATGCCAATACGTTTTCGATTTATTTATTGATATTTTGTTAGCACAATGCTGCATTTAATTGCCATGTTATTCCCGACCCGGTTATTTACAACTAATTACTGTGATAGTCATGACTTTGATGTATTATCAGTGTTTGTTGGGTCAAGAGTTTGACCCAAATGAGGAGATTTGACCTAAACGAAGAATTTTGAAGATTGGAATCTTCTCAACCTCCTCAGAAACTGCTAAGTATTGAATCCGAGCACACCTTGGACCTTCGAGTAAGCTTTTACTTAGCCGAGTACGAGATTTTTCCTCCCGGGCAAGGTTTAACTCAAATAGTCTTCTTAAGTGGATATCCGAGCAAGGTATGCTTTTTAGTGATTTCTGAGTAAGGTTCATTAATTTGGCATATCCGAGTAAGGTTCACTTTGTCAAGCAGGGTTGTTCTTCAAGACCAAGTATTTTACTCTTCCGAGTAAGGTTTGGTCAACCAAGTCCTAGAAGCCAAGTAATTGGAAGACCGGGCAAGGTATTCTTTAATAATTATGGTCCGAGTATACTTGATGAGTTAATAGAATATATTTAAGTTATCTCGAGTAAGGTTCTGCTCAAGTAAGGTATGTACTCCCGAGTACGCCTTATCAATAAGTTGTTCAACTGACATTGAGCCGAACAGGATCATAGAAGAACAAGGTTGCTCGTAAGGATTTGTCGAGCAAAGTTTGATAAGTCCAAGAAGATTGAAGTCTACTCGGTGAATATTTTACTTGGTAAAATATTCTTTAAGTAAAGTCTACTCAGAAACTGATTCCGAGTACACTTCTATGTTTACCAAGTCTGAAGGAAGGCCGAGTACACTGCGTACTCGGAGACTGAAGTTTAATGAAAAGCCTACCCGGAAGACTTGTTTTACACTTAGTATATTTTTGAATATGTAAATTGAATATGTACTATCGGATAGGGTTTCTAGAAGGAATGACAGCTGTCTTAGGTTGGCAGGCCTATAAATAGAATAATTAGGGCACGCCGCCAAGGACGAAAAAAAGGGAAGAGAGCACAATACGGATAAGACCGACACATTAATTTAGAGAATATTGTGTGTGACGGCTGTCTTAGGATTCCTTCCAAAACCCTAAATCGATTATCCTTTTGTATGATTAACGTTATATAAATGGAAATTATTTGAAGTGAATCCTTCGTGTGCCTTCCGTATTTGAATATTCATTGCAACCGTATGTTTGTTATTGATTCCGCCTTTAACAAACGGTCATCTTTCTAAACATAGTAACCCGTCATTAACTCTCTTGTCAACACGATTAATTTTGTGTGAGTTATGACATGATTGATTGAAGATCCGATCCGAATCGACCATTCATTGAAAGTTGGGACCCTGACAGTGTTGTTATTGATAACCTAAGTTTTCCCGATTTCCATGGTATTATTTCAAGAATCAAAAATCTTATACATCGATTTTATTATTCTTGAACCTCAATGTTTACATTTATAACGTTATTACTGACATAGAAAGTTTTATTTATTTATTTTTGTTATTTTGAATCCCAATAACTCATTTATCAAATCTGTGATTTTGAATTATAAAGTTTTTTGTACATTAAAGAGTTCTCTTTAATTGATGTCTTGCAAAACCACACAATATGGAAAACCATGTGGACCATACGACGAACCAAGTAATTACGGGTGCACACGTTATTATCAAAGTCCTCGCATGGAAATCATAGTAAGAACAGTTGTGTGCAATAACTCGAAACTTGGAATGCTTTTAGAAAAACGGGACAAATGCAATATGATAAGGGCATGGTGGATACGCCGATGGTACATCCTATATATAAGTGTCCTTGTTATATTTCCCATTTGTGGCGTCTTTCGGGATATTCAAAGATCGACATTATTTCTTTTATTTAAATGTGTATATAAATAAATGTTTAAACTTTTAACAACTATATGTACCAGTTGTTTTCTTTTATTTTTTATTTTATTTTAATTTCGGGACGGAATTTATAAAAGTTGTGAATCCTGTAATATTCGTTAACTTTCAAACTCGAAAAACCGAACCATTTTAAATTTTCGATGTGATTCGGTTAATTATACACATACTCATATGTTACATATTTCGTATGTAATAGTTTTTCATTCCTAAAGTTATTTACTAATATTAATCATTACTAATATATAAATATATATATATATATATATATATATATATATATATATATATATATATAGTGAAAAGATCCAATTCACTAATGCCTTAACGTACATTACGTACACGAATTCATTTTTCACTAATCGATCCATGAAATCACATCCAAACATCTCGGAATCGTCAATACATATCCAATCAATCATTTGTTCACCGAAAAAACAGTTTTGGATGGTTAATCGATCAATTTTTCACTTTTTTCACGAAGACCGTTTTTGAGCGTTTAAGTTTTGTGAGCGTTTTAGGTTTTTGCCTTTGAGCATCTCGCGTACCTACCGTATGTTAAGGCATTAGCGTACAGTAACTGCACCATATATATATATATATATATATATATATATATAAACATTATAACACTCATGATTTTTTATTATTCAAATATCACATAAATAATATTATTAATGCATAACCAATTTACATCCTTTTAATCTAGTTATGTCACATTTATTTTTACCTAATGTTATATACTTTTAAAACATGAAAAATATCTTCCTACACCATTTAAATTTTGGTCAAACCTCCTTCCCCAAAGCACTCTCCTATTCAATATTTTCATTAAAATATTCTTAAGAGTAACCTCCTCATTTTAGTATAAATAAGAACTCACTCCCACCCCTTTCATTCTTTAAACCACTCTTTGAAAGTTTATGAGAATTATTTCTTTATTTTTCCATTTAAAGGTAGGATTTCAATTATTCAAGTCTTCTTCATCTTATTTCTATTTATTTTAATTCTTGTTCATACAAGTTAATCAAATGGTCACATGACCATAATACAGTCATGTCTAGGAATCCATATAATCCATACATCATGGTTATAGGGTATATGAGGCAAAGAACACAAGGAGATGATCGATTACACGAAGGTCATACTTGAAACATTCTTACATCTTTATTTATCTGTTTTGAATATTTATTTTTTCATTCAAAGGAACCAAGTATTTTGATGATATATGCTCATAAATGTTATATATATATCCAAAAAATTCCATAATTTTATTTCATAAAAGCCCTTTTCGAAATCGTTAAAATATTGCTTCTAGCAATATTTCAGTTTTGACATTAGATATAGGTCAAAGAAAGAGGCATATATTGTTCATAACAAGCTGAAAAAGTGCAATACCAGATTCTATGATACACTTCATTGAAATACAATTCTAAAACCTATTTTTACACATTTTAATTCATTCGTATGAATTCAAATCAATATTTTATAAACAGTGCGCAGATTCGTACCCTCTGATTTACATGGCTGTTTTGGCCTATTTAGGTTACGAATTTGTAAAACTTTTCTAAATGAAAGTTGTTCAAAACATTTTAATTTAGTATACTGGAACGTCTTGATTTATATTAAAATTGTTTGATATTTTAAATACATTAAAAAAAAATAAAACAGTTTGCTGTCCAAAAATGATTTTGTATTTCATCTTCCTTTTTGATCTTTTCCTTGTTTTTATCTTATTATTTATACATTTAATCTAGTATTTTATAAAATTTACAATCCTGTTAGTTAGTCCTTAATTTTGTATCTTCGTTATTACTTATAGTTTCATGAGATTCGATCGCTTCGGTTTGTTAACTCGCTTTCGGTAATCATTTCAAGTTTAGATTCAATTTCAAAGGTGAGTTTCTCACCCCCCTTTTTTTACCCTTTTTTAATTATTTTGTGGGTAGCATATATACCCCATCAACGTTACAATTTCGTTTTGTAATGCCCTGTTCCTGGTGCCCTACTTTGGTGTTGGATTTACTCATCAACACAGTTCTAATTCTTAGAGTTAATTAAAACTTTCGCGGAATAAAAAGATAATAGTCAACCACTCATTACAAACATTCGTAACTTGTCTTTTAAAACATAACATAGATGATAATATCAAAACATCATGAAAAACTTCAGATGCCAGCCTCTTCGGATCCTGCCATGTGTCTCCCTCAAGCCAGCCGTCTCAGTTGATTAACCTGCGTGCATAGTAAAAGTCAGCTACGCTGAGTGGGTTCTAGTTAATCAGACGACATACAATAATTCACATACTTACATATGCACCCGAAGGTACATACCTTCATATTTTCTTACATACTTACATTCATACGTACTTTCATTCTTTTTTTCATACTTACATACATACTTTCATTCATACATATACGTTTTAAAGAGCATTCTGCCCTATAACCTTCGCCGGTATTATTAGGGTTGGTTCCCTACATTTGCCGATATTATTAGGGTTGGTTCCCTACATTCGCCGATGTTATTAGGGTCGGTTCCCTACATTCGCCGATGTTATTAGGGTCGGTTCCTTTTCTAACCATACCTTCCGTTCGTCATATAACCATACATACCTTTATTTATATAACCGTCCTTTTGTACATACTCATTTTATTACATACTTTCATACATACATATTTCATACTAGGCATACCACATATTACTTTCTCTATCGATACGTGCAATATCCGAAGATCATTCACGCATCGACAAGCATTCATTCATAACATTCATACATACTATCACATTAATCATTTTAGCATACACATACCATTTAAGATAAGTGTATTAACGTTCACATTGAGTATGCACAAAGCCCCGAGAACATAACAAGGAAGTGGGGCTAGAAACTCACCTGAAGTCGGTTACATTCACCGTTAATGGTTATTCCTTTCTTTAGCTGTGCGCGACTAACTGTATAACAATTACACGTATCAATTAACTATCACTACCCATATTGTATTTCTAGTTTAATTATAACCCTCAACGAATGGGGGTTCGGGGGCAGCGCCCCTGGCAGCGGGGTCTAGGGGCGGCAATCCCTAGTAAGGTCCAAGGGGCAGAGCCCCTGGCTGGGGTTATAAAGTTCAGGGCTTCTTTGTAATTATTCCATTTTATCCTAAGTCCAGGGACCTCTCTGTCATTCTTTCAAAGTTTAATTCGTTATCCAGTTCCTTAACGAATGGGGCTCATTCGTCACTTCTAGACGGATGGACTTTATAACGAATTGAACCTTTATAACGAACTGAACCTTTTTAACGAACTGGCCTGTATAACGAATTTAACCTTCATAACGAACTGAACCTTTATAACGAACTGGCCTGTTTAAAGAACTGGGTGTTCATTCATCAGTTTTCCGTTAACGAATTTCTTAACGAATGGCTTAACGAACTGCTTCTAATTCGTTATCTCCTCTTAACGAATGGGCATAACGAATTGCTTGTTAATTCATTATGTCTCCGCTAACGAACTAGGGTTAGGTCAGAGAATGTCAGAAACATTCTCTGACATGCGTTAACCTCGTACCCACATCTCTGGCGCCGTCATCTCTGGAAAACCGAGATCTCGCCGGAAAAGCGAGATCTCAGTTGTTTTCCACCGTTTTCACCGTTTTTCGTCCCGTTCGATCCAAATTTGAGCTAGGGTGACCCCTAAGTTCATCTTTTGATCGGTTCATACCCGATTCCACCCGGATCTCATAACTTTAACGGTTTAGGGTGTCGGTTCTTCGTTTCACGATGAGATCTTGCGGTTTTCGGTCCATGCAATATCATACTATCACTACCTCGGGTCGGAATCGATTCTTCTTCTTGGTTCGATTTAGAGAAAGAGATATGAGAGAGAGAGAGAGAGAGAGAGAGAGAGAGAGAGAGAGAAAGAGAGCTTAAGTGTGTGTTTTTTGTGGTGTATGTAATGGATGAGAATGAATTAATGGTTAATTATGGTATTTATATCATGGGTCATGGGCTTAAGCCCATGGTCTTTTTCTCCTTTTCTTATTAACCCAATTCCATTACCCATATTACTTAACCCAACACAAGCCCGAATCCTAATAACTCTTATTTTATTTTATTAGCCGAAATGAGAAAACGAGATGTTACACGTTTATTCATTATTTACAAACTACAATTCGTTATATGAACTTTTGTGTTTATTTGCTTACTTGCTCATAGTTTCCTCAATAAGTATGATCATACGCCCCCTATGCACTCAAGACCTCGATGTTATGAGTGGAATAGAGACCCCCCTATCCGAGTACATTGGTTGCTACCAATTAGAATAGGCATTACATGTGCTTATCTGAGTACGTTGGTGCACAATCCCAATTGGAAAGGACCTTACTTGCTCATTTACACTTGTTCATGGAATTGTACGATTTTTATGTACTTATATCAAAACTTGTGTGAACTCACCAACTATTCATTTAGTTGACTTTATTATATATATATGTAACAGGTACAATTATTAGAGGATGAAAAAGACAAGACACTAGGACTTATGTTATACTAATAAATGGACAAGTTGTTAATTGTTTTTGTATTTTCCTTGTATTTTCTTGTTACAAATTTATGCACTTGATATTTTAATTAATTAATGTTAATATTGTCACTTAATAGTGTCACATGTGTTTTGAACAATCTGTACGTCACACTCGGACGTTTCCGCTTAAGCCGGGGTGTTACATAAACTTTACATTATCCCCTACTCCTAGCACAACCACAACCTCACTAGTCTTATCATCATAATACCACCTGTTAAAGTCCTTATGAAAGTTCTGTGGCATCACTTTTAAAGGTATCTTCTTCATAGTGCGAGGCGACTTCACTTTCAACACTAGCTTTATCCACCAGGTTCTTGGACCAATCTCATTGATTATTTGTTTTTTAGGAACCTGCGGCTGAAAAAACTTAAACCCGTGATAAACTTCACTAAGTGGCTATGAACCCCACTTAGCACCTTTACATTCCCACGATTAATAAACGGGCAACATGCCAACGTACGAACATCCCATCGAGGCATGGAGAGAATGTCAGTGAATCTTTCGAAATACTGCATACCATTCTTCCATTTGACAATGCAGACTTTCTACTCGGGCTCGTAAATCAAGAAGATAATACCACCCTTTACCGAGTTTTTTTTACCAAAATAGGTGGTGGGGAAAAACTATTTACCAATTTACGTGATTTAGAAATTATTTACCAAACTAAGGTTTTTTATTTATTTGATTTTAAACTTCATTCTCCCACCATCTCCGACCATAACCCTCACGCCGGCGGGCAGCCAACACGTCCTGTTATAGTCCCTCGTCGACCGCCATTTTCGATGAAGACAAATCCTACCACCAAACCCTTTTGTCCTCTAATTTCTCCTATTCGGAGAGGCTGGTTTCACAACCTCCAGCCCGCCGCCGCCCCTACTAGATATGATTCTCTTGCCGATCTACATCTCCTCACTAGTCACCATTGTGTTTCCGTCCAGCCACCACCATCACCATAGTTTTCCATCTTTGACGTTTCAAAGGATTTTTATTAGTGGTGAATTGTTTTCGTATTTGACCCAATAATTTTGTTTGAATCGATTTGTCATCTCCCCACACATTTGATGAATCATTTCATCATCTCTTTACTTGAATCATAGATTAAAAACCTTATGTTGGAAAGTTTGTAAATTGCCTTTATCAAATAAAAACAAATTAATGGATTGCTTTTATAAAAAAAAGCTAAGAAAATTTTCCAGTTTTGTAATATGAACTTGGCAAGAGTCCTAGAGTAAATCGTTGGTCAATTTGTAAAAATATGAAATTTTTAGTGACTGACAGATGGTAAAGCGGAGCAGCCGCAAAATGGGTAGCCAGAAAACTCAAAATTTTTGGTGGCAGGAAAAGTCGTCTGAGTTTGGAGGTGGAAGGGTGTGTGGCTTGGCCGGGAATTGGGATTGAAATTGATATTTTATAATTAACTTATTTTTTTTTAAAAAAAAGAAGAGATAAATTACCTAATTTGATAAATATTTTTCAAAAACCCTATATTGATAAATAATTTATCTCATCCCCCCACTTTGGTAAAAAAACTCCCCTTTACCGTCTTCACACTTATGAACCTCTTCATATGACTCTTAGATAGCTTAGCCTTAGACTGGTGATTGTATTGTTGTTGAGCATATCTCACAGTTTTCGTACATATCAGATGATTTGGGCTCGGGCTCAGCAGACCCTTACTCTTTCCCCAACTTTTCCTTCATAATCCTCTCTTTGGTCTGTTCAAAGTGTTTCGTAGTGATAAGTGGAATCCCTTCATTAGGGGTGTACTTTGTATACAGATTGGGGTATTCCTCAGCCATTACGTCTTCTACCTCCACATTATCATAGTAGTGTTATCGGATGGAACATTCTGATTAACACCAACTTCATCCTCAACTTATTTATCCTACCTCCTCTCCAATTCATCCATGTCCTCCTTATGCATGTTAAATAACATGGCGATTTGTTCGTTCGATATACAATGTTCAACAAATTCGCCCTCTTCTATTTCATCTGCATTAACTTGACTCTACCACCCCTGTCTCGTCAATAAACATGATTGTCTTTACCTTAAGCATGCTGATACCACCTCATTCCCATTTAACTCCTATTGAGCAGGTGAATGAACAGATGTTGAGACACCTAGTTGCTTATCAAATTGAACTTCTTCAGGATCACGTCATGATCTTCACTTTTCATCTTCTTTAGTTCATCTTCTTTGCATTGAAGCTGTAAGATCGATCCACTTGCTCCTTTATTTTCTCCCTCTGAGAGGCTACTAGAGTTCTTATCTCAGCATTTTCTCTACGTAAGATCTACATGCCCTTAATA
The DNA here is from genome assembly GCF_021521415.1 of Bidens hawaiensis. Classification (NCBI taxonomy): domain Eukaryota; kingdom Viridiplantae; phylum Streptophyta; class Magnoliopsida; order Asterales; family Asteraceae; genus Bidens; species Bidens hawaiensis. The sequence goes on along the minus strand of NW_027497065.1, from coordinate 108,694 downwards.
ACATTAACTTGATCCGATCGCACCTCTTCTTGATATGAATGAGCAACATTGATTTGACTGGATTGGATTGAAGATGCAGCAGATTAAGAAAATAGAAAATTTGTTGCTCAAACTGACATGTTGGCAAAGCTGGTAGGAATAAGCATTAACGCTCCTTGGGGGTGTTAAAATTCAACACAGGGTGGGAATTCCAGCGGTCGCAATTGACACCATGGGTGTTGTAGCTGATACGAGAACACTTTGAGGAATAGGAGCAGAAACTTGTTAGAGACTTGGTTGAGTAATATAATTGAAAAGTTGATCAGTAGATGCAGTTGTAAGAAGAGTCACAACTTGAGTCTCTACCGCTCTAGAATGAACTTGTTCTGTCTTTCTTTGTCCTTTAGGTGCTAGAGAAGTGACATCACATGGTACAACAGGTTCAGGGTTCTCACCAATTATCACCCCCGGACTCCTCCTTTTTGTTCTCTTCTTTTTCTTTGGCTCTTTAACAGCCCGACCCTAACCCTTTTCTTTTATCCTTTTGTTTCATCATCATCATCATCATCATCATAGTCATCATCATCACCCGCATCACCACCATCTTTTTTATTCGAATCAAAATCATCATGTATTTAGTGGTCATTTGGTTGATAATTCACACTGATCAAATGACTGATCAATAATTTATGTGGCGGCTTGGTCTCATGAGTCTTTCCTCTATAAACCAGAATCCTCTTCACTATTTCTTTATTCATCAACTTTATAAAGATCACGTCGTTCAACAACTTGTTTATTGTCATATGGAGAAAATGAGGATACATCAAAAACTTCTCTCGTTTGCTTGTACATAATCCTATAAACTTCAACACTGATCATCTGATGAGGATCTTTGAATAAACAATGGGATATCAGGGGACGATACATGATGGGAAATTTCAAAAGGGAATGTTCCCTATGTTGTACAGATTCTTAATTCATCATGTGATACAGGGGTTTGCTCCAAGAAAAGGATCATGGACTCTGATGAGTCGTGATTTAGCAAATGCCACTGTTGGTATCATATATGATCTAGCGTTCAACTTTTCAAAGATGATATTTGAAGGCATGGTAGGAAACTTGAAGAAGGCCGAAGTGGATAGATTTCTACAATACCCCAGATTCTTACAGATAATCTTTAACAGGGAATTACAAGACTTACCTACTATTGGCATTACACATCTGTTACAAATCCCGACACATATAGAAGAATTGTAAATCCGGGAAGGGCAAACAGATTTAATCCCAACATCCCATTTGAAATTCTACCATGGTTGTTTAACCATGAGTTGGAGATTATGCCAGTACCTGAGTTGAGCTCAGAGGAGGAAGAAGGGGAAGATGATGTTGAAGATGATGATGATGATTCTGATAGTGAAGATACTGATGTTGATGGTAATGAAGGAGGGGCTGGAGTAGCCATGGATGTTGATGTACTTGATCAGGGGGAGCCACATGACGAACCAGAACAACCATCTCAGACACCACCACATCAACCTTTGCTCACTGACCAACCCATACCATCACCACCACTAACTCCACCACACCAAACCACTCAATCACCTACCCAAACCTTAACCTTGAGCCATCCTGAAACACCAATTCACACATCAACCCATACATCCCCAACACCACAAACACCACCAACCATTAGCCCAATTCTAACAGATTCATTTATGTCAGGCACACCCTATACACAATCAACACCACAACCCATTATCAAAACTCAAACCATAAACCAAGAACAACCTGAATATGAACCTTTCTCTACATCACCACTTACAACCCCACATACTGAAACAGACCTATTTCAAAGAAATTTGGATTTAATGAAAGAAAATGCTGAGCTTAAGAGGAGGAATGAGGAGGTGACAATGGAGAATGTAATGTTGTTAGATCAGTTGGTAAGGGCAAAAATGAAATTCAAACCCTGGAGAAGGAGGTTGAGAAGACCTCAGTTGCCCCAAAATAGGGGGAGAATGTAAATATGCCAACTGACTCTATGGTAAATGTTGAAACTGAGAAGGATACAGGTGTAGAGACTGTTGATGGTTTGAAATCTATACTGGTTTCATATGATGATGAGGAGGACAGTGATGAGAGGAGAGTAGAGGATGTTGATTATGAAGCAGATTCTTCTGATAAAGGAGAACAAAATTATGATGTGAATGATGAAGTTATGAATGTGGTATGGAGTGAGGAGGATGAAGAAATGAGAAATGAAGAAGAGACTGGGAATGATATTGACAAATTAAATGATGAAGATACCGGTGTATTGACTGATGTTGTAGATGAAGAAGTGAATGATGAAATGAATGAAGAAGATGCTGCTACTGAGGAGCTAATACTTACTGAATCTGAACAACATGAAAGCTCCAAGACTGTAGAGTATGATGAGGAAATTGATAAGTTAGATAGAGATATTGATAATTTCCCTCCAGAAAATGAAGAAGAGTTGAAGAAAAGACTGGACAAGGGAAAAGCAAAGGTCACTAAAGAAGAGCCTGTTAAGGCAAATCAAATGAAAGACATCCTATTTAGAGATGATGTAGAAGCCTCTGCTGCTGCCAGGAGAGAACATGAAAATATTTTGAGAGAAACAAGGGAGAGGGAAATCTTGGTCCAAACCTTGACTCCAGAGGAGCTGGAAGAGTAGGAAGCACTGCTCACTCAAGCCAATGTGGCCAAAATGATAAATGAAGATGAGGCTGAGGATCAGGTGGTTATAGAAGCTCTGATTAAGTTGAAAAGAGTTGAGGAAGCTGATAACTCCCTGGCTCTGGTAGTAAGTGTATTTTCTCAAACTGCAAGCCAGTCTCAGCAGGAACCTGAAAAGGAACCTGAAAAACAGAATGAAGAATCAATTGAGGAGATGTTGGCTAAAGCATCAAAGATACATTAGAATGTGAGAAGATTTGCAAAGACTTATTCAAGAAAAAGGAAAACAACTGATCAGGGTACGAAAGATGATTTGAATGTAAAAGGGGGAAATGGGATGAAAAGAACAAGTGTTATGTGGAAACTCCTGATGATGAAGATAGTCCAATCAGGGCAGTCCCTCTACAAACATTGAAACCATGTGAAAAGATGACTGGTGTTCCTGATGTTCCTATTGTGAGTGATCCAAACCCAGAACATCCAACCTCTGATGAGCCCAAAATCGATGCAGTTAACGAATCAACAGAAGAGGAGGATGGGACTGATGAATCTGATAATAATGATGACAATGATGGAAAAGGTGCTGAAGCTTCCAGTGTTGTGTCTCCTCAAGTCACAATGACTAAGGAACAAAGGGCAAACATTGAAATGAGTATGATGGAAGCTAAAAGGAAACATCCATTGGTTGTGAAATTGAGAAGCTTTGGTATAAGCTTTGAAACTTTGGCTGCTATGAATGATGATGAATTGAAGCAGAGATTAGAGAAGAAAAATAACACTATCAAAAAGCTTATAAAACAGAAGAATAGAGATGCTCAGAAACACATAGATTATCTAAGGAAGCATGGATATTCTGAAAAAGATTTGAGCCACTTCAAGTATGACAAGCTTCAAGATCTCTACAATAGTGAAAGAGAGAAAGTAAAAGAAAAATATGTCAAAGAAAATGAAGAGATTGAAAAGATTGAAGCCTTGAAAAAAAGGTATGGAGGTATGTGTGGATACCTATTAGAAAAGGGGTTGAAGCCTGAGGTAGTGAAAAAGTTAAAAAAGAAAAGAAAATTGAAAAGAGTCCAACCTGAACCCCCCACTGAGAAATCAAAAGGTGAACAAGAACCTCGCAAAAAGAAGAGAAAATTAATGACTTTAGGGGAGAAACAAAAAGTTCAAGATGAAAAAGAAAAATCAAAAGAAGCACCTGATGTTGAAACCCCAATCCTAGAGGAATCAAATTCTGAAATAGCTGATGAACCTATAATTCCTTGGGAGAATGAAGAGATGATTAAGATATTGAGGGGTATAATGATAAATCATAGGGGAATGGATGAAGCCACTTTTAATGCCTTAGAAAAGGAAGATTTGAAAGAACTTATCTATATTCAAAAGGCTGACTGGGAAAAAGCTCTGAGGGAAGGTGAGAACCACAGAAGCTTTGTTGATGGAAGGTTTGTACCTGCAGGATTGTCAAACAATCCTGGGATAGAGAAGATGATGATTATTCTCAAAGAACAAGCAGGACACAACCATGTTGATCTTGCCAACCTCCTACCTGAAATGGTAGAATCAATCTACATCAATACTTTCAAATTGGGGCCTAGAAAACCCATGAAGTCTATTCCATTCAGGCCACCAATCTCAAGAAGATATTCACAAGCGGGAAGAGGTGGAAGAGGTGAATCTAGTAGGGATGGATCACAAAGAACAACAAGACCACAATCAGATGTGGATATTCCAAGAGAACTCTACTATGATTCTGTGTCTGAATCTCTGAAAGTGATTATGGAAAGTAGACAACTGAGAGACATAGTTGTGAGGAGTGACTTTGCTGAATACACTCAAGAACAATTGGAAAGAATGGCCAATCTCAATTTGTATGATTATAGAGATAGAAACAAGATGGCTGGAAGACAGCAGAATGATCTCTCCAAGTACTTAAAAGATGAAGCTGACAAAGGATTCCCATTCCTAAAAGAAAAGAGAAGCTGGAAAACAATTCAACTCCACAGATCAAGAAGGACAACAAAGTTAAAGAAAATGGATAGTGCTAAAACGTATTTCCAGTTGAATGTTAAAGATAAATATCCATTGTCAAGACACGCCCCAATTACACAGTTCAAAAGAATGGTGTAATAGCTGAGATTGAATATAAAGAAAATGGCCATTATGTGCTAAGAAACTCTGATGGGAGAATACTGGGGATAATCAAAAGAGATGAAGACCTGACTTACCTGCACAATGAGGATCTGATAGACATCAGGGACATGGTCATTCCTGAAAATCACACTCACTACCATGTCCTTGAAATCTTTAAACAAAGAGCAGGAAGTGTCATTGCAAATAGAAGACAAGCTTACTACAATGCAAGAAGAAGACAAGATTCTTAGACTAGGATTTACTTTGTAATGTCTTCTGACAGCATTTGATTATATAATTTGATTATGTTTTTTTTATGTAATATGACTTTGAATTTGATATGTATTTTCATCCATGTGTAAGTGACTGTAGAAGTGTTTTGGGACATCTGAGGTGTTCCAATCTAGGGGGAGATTGTTGAGTCAAGATTTGACCCAAAACTGATCATATGGAAGATTGGAATCTTCTCAACCTCCTCAGAAATGACTAAGTATGGTACCGGGCAAACCTTAGACTTCCGAGCAAGGTTTTACTTAGCAGGGCATGATATCTTGCCTACCGGGCAAGGTTATCTTCTAGAAGTCTTCTTTAGTGGATATCCAGGCAGAGTTCACTCTTTTGTGTATAGCCGGGCAAGGTTCACTATATCAAGCAGGTTTGTTCTTCATAGCCGAGTAAGGTTTACTTCAGAGTAAGCTCTTGGCTAACCAAGCTCATGAAGCCAAGTGATTGGAAGACTGGGCAAGGTATTCATTAATAACACAGTGGTCCAAGTATTCTTTGATGTATAATGAATTATCTCAAGTATCATCGGGCAAGGTTCAACTCAAGCTGGGTACAGTGCTACCAAGCATACTTTGCTAATAAGCTATTTCCAAGCAAAGAGTTGAAGGGATCATTGAAGAACAAGGTTGCTAGTAAGGTTATATCGGGCAAAGTCTGATATAATCAGGAAGATTGAAGTCTATTCGGTGAGTATTTTCTCTTGGAAAATACTCTAAGTAAAGCATACCCGGAAAACTGTTCCCGGGCACACTTCAAGGTACCAAGTCTAACAAGGAAGGCAGAGCACACAGTCTACTCGGAGAAGTTTACTTCTACAAAGCCTACCTAGAAGACTTGTTTTACACTTAGGATTATTTTGAATATGTAATTTTAGTATGTACGATATATTTAGAGTTTCTAGATGGAATGACAGCTGTCCTGAGGTGTCAGGCCTATAAAAGGAATAATTAGGTCACACCTCAAGGAGACGGAAAAACAGACGGCTGAATAGAATTGTACGGAAGTAGCTTTCCCTTCAAGAAACCCTAAATCGATTACCGTTTGTATGATGAACATTATATGAATGGAAATATTTTAAGTGAATCTTGATTGTGTTAGTTACCTTTTGATTTATTGTTCAGCAACTACCCTGTTTGTTATTGATTCCGCCTTTTATAAACTTTTATCTCTCTAAAAATAGCAACCCGTCATTAACTCCCTTGTCGACACATTTATCTGTGTGAGTTATAACTTGATTTTGTAAAGATCTACCTGAAATCGGGGACCTGACATAGTACGTTATGATCCAAGTCGGGTCATACCTAAAAACAAGTTAGAAAAACACCATGGTATTTATTTGAGATATGAACTAACAAATAAAAATCAACACTTAGAATATTTGGAAATTGAGTTTCTAAATATTTGCACTTGTGAAATCAATAAATTATCAAACACACTAGCCGACATTCCCTTTTTTAACATAGTCCGCTTTGAGTTTTAATCCTTTCATGGTTTTCCCAAGGCATCAACTGAGTGTTTACTTCAACCTCAATGGGTTCTTTCTTCACTTCAGGGATCAAGGAAGGAGTTTGAGTTGGTTCTTCAGTTTTGTATTGATCTTTCAACTCCTTCCTATACTTAGCCAACTCTGACTCATAAATATCTTTCTTTTATGCAATAGCCAGCTTACTCACTTCATCTCCTACACCCCTAGCCTCCATAAGTCTCTCAAGGAGAACTTATTTATCTTTGGATAATGCCTTCTTCTTTTCCTCTGCCAACCATGCCCTGGCTCTGTCAGCCTTAGCTTTTCTCTCCCTATCTTCCTCCTCCTTTTGTTTTAATTCTTTTAATCTTCATTGTCTCATTTCCTCTGCTGTTTCTTCTCCTTCATCTTTTAAATTTTGAGTTATTCTTCTGAACTTCTCCTCAACTTCTCTCCTGCTCATTGAATCAACAATTTCAAAGTCATACCCATGTTCTAACAGGAACCTACATTTTCCTCTAAATCTCCTGAACACTTTATCCTTCCTTTTTCAATTCCTCAACAACCCTCTTTTCTATTCTCTTCCTCTCCTCCTCTTCTTCCTGTGCTTTTAGAGCTTTACTGAGATCTTCCATATCCTCATAGCTCATGTTTCTAAGTTCCTCTTCATAATACTTTTTGGTTTTCAGATGAGAGATATATTGTTTCAACTGTCTTTTCTTTTGATCTCTCTTTTTCTTCAGTTCATCCCTCTTTCTTTCAACTAATAGGTTAATATTTTCTTCAGAAATTTCATTCACTTCTTCAAATATAAAACCTTGGGCCATGAGACTGATTATTCTCGGATCTTCTCTTTTCAACTCTTCTAATCTTGCTATTATGTTTTCAACATGTATATCACACAAATGGATTCGAGGTGAAGCATGTTAATCCTCGTTTTATTTTAGTTCATCTCCTTCTTCGTCATTTTCAAGATCAAAAATATCCTCCAATGCTCCAATATGTGGTTCATTGGATTCATATTCCTCAGGTTTAACTGTTTGCAAGGGGACAACATCAATTGGTTCTGCAGATGGTTGTTTAGTTTTCATCTCTTCACCCCCTTACTCATTCTCATTCACCTTTCTCTTTTTCTCCATAGGTAATAACTCTTCAAGTATTTTATCTCCAAACCTTTCTTTCTTCTCACAAACTTCACAAGATTAACTGTCCATTCTCTATCATTTGGCTTGACTTCATTTAACAGAATTTCAACGGCTTTATCATTAGCCTTCTTTATCATTCCCTCTTGAATTATGTTTGCATCAAAGTCTGTTGCCAACTGTTTTTTAGTATTGTCAGTAGATGGATCAACAGTTGGTACAGTTTGTTGAGGGACCTCAAATTGAAATTGATAGACTACTATGGCTAGAGCATTGTCAGCCTCTTCAGCCTGTTGTAGTTTTAGCAACCCCTCTATCACTTCCTGTTCAGTCTCCCCCTTATCTTCACTTAACTTCTTCTTCTTCAACTCAATCTCCTCCATAATAACCATCTGTTCTTCTATTTCTTTTTGAGTGGGAAAGTAGTTTAAGATGTCCCTTTGAATCCATTCATTTACAATCTTATCATGTCTTTTCTTACCTTGATTAGCAGATTCATCAACCAATAATAAGTGGTCATTTGAATCTTCTGTCTTCTTCTTAAAGGGATGCAGTTGGCTTTCATGCTCAGCCACTTCCTTACCTTTTTCTCTCCTCCTCTCTTCCTCCTCATCCAACATTTTAGATGGTACAACCTCCCTGATAACCATAGGTGGAAACTCATCTATCTCCTTCATTAAATCCTCCAACTCCTCATCCACAACTTCCTTCTCCTTCACTAACTGAGAACTGACTTCACCATAAACATCATTGAGTTCTTCAGTTTTGTCAAGCAGAATAACAGTTTCACCAGAAATAACAGCCTCTTCAGTATTATCATCCAATATAACTGTTTTATCACTTTCTACATCAGTAAAAACTTCATCATTACCAACAATATTTTCATCTATAGTCTCCTCAACATTTTCAACTTCATTCTTATCATCCACATCTTTATCAACATCCACTTCCTTATCAACCACATTCTCATTTTATTCCCTTTCACTAGCAACCTCATCAACTATATCCACCTTATCGGTCTCATCAACCACAACAACCGCATTCACTATATCCACATCAGCAATCTCATCAACCACATTCACCTCCAGTTCCTCTACTTCATCCTCATCACTACTAACATACACTACTCCAATAAATTTCAATGCATCATCAACAACATTTCCACCAGCAATAAGTATATTCTCCCCCTTTTTGGGTGCATCTAAGGTCTTCTCAACCTCAGACACCAAGGTTTGAATTTTAATCAGTGCTTGTTCTAGCTAGGATTCCTACTCCTTTATTCCTCTCCTTCAATTCAACATTTTCTGTTCTTAGATAACAATTTTAAATAATAAGGTCGCAGTTTCTTTTCAAAATGTCAAGGTTGAGATTGGGGAATGGGTAAAAGGATTGGATTCAAAACTTTCAGAAGATTGCGTTGATTGGGCTTGATGAACAGGGCTTTGGATAATCAGGGAACTTGTGTGGGTAAAGGGTTTGTGGTTTTGATTAAAGGTATATGGCTTTGGATGGGTGGGGATAAAGGAATGCCATTTTTGTCAAGGGTTAGAGAGTGGGTTGATGACTGGTATGGGGTGTTGGGTTGGTTTATAAGATGGGGAGGAATGAGTTTTGGGATATAGGGTTCTGTTCAGTTTGGGTTTGGGTTTGGGTTTGGGTATGTGGGTAAGATGGTGGTGATGGAATAATTGGCTGAAAGGTTTGGGGAAAGTGAGGTGGTGATGGGATATAAGGTTTATGGATCTGGGATTGTGGTGGTAGTGAAGCAGGTGGTGTTGGTGTTGAAAAAACTTCATCTTTTGGTTAATCCCCCTCAACATGTAGTACCTCCTCATTAACAACCTCATCTCCTCCATCTTCATTATCATCATCATCAGATTCACTGTCATCCTCATCAGCACTCTCCTCTTCATCACTGCTCACCATGGGTGAAGCAGGAACCACCATTATCTCCATATTATTATTCACCAACCATGGAAGGATGTCAAACCTCCACTTCCGGATTAAACTGGTTGGTTGGTCCCAATATATTTATCCTCCTGAAAACATTTGGATCTTTTAGCACATGTGTTGTTCCAGCCGTAGGAAGATCTGGATGTAAAATGTTGAAGATTATTTGTAGAAACCATGGGTACATCAAAAATCTGTCTTTCTCTACCTTTCTCACATTCATGACCAAGCCCTCAAAGATCATCCATGAAAAATTGAATGGGCAATCATATATTAAAGCAACTGTTGTAGTTGATATCTCCCTACTAATCAATGTCCACATTCCTCTTCTTTGTGTCAAAATTTGGATAATATGATAAATGAGGAAACGGTAAAGTACAAGAAACATCCCTTTTTGGAATTGTCCTTCATTTATATTGCCCTGACAGCCCATAGTTTCTTGAAAAACTCTTAACAATCTCTACGTAGTGTATGATAACTGAAACTCAAGATTATCTTGTAATTGAAGGCTTGCACGAATAAGGTGTTTAGTTATTTCAACCCCTCATCCCATCAAGGTGGTCTCTATTCGTCGTTCATTCACATCGTCAACTAGTTGTGCAGATCTCCAGAAATCAAGATGATGATTTCTGTAGATATTCGGACTCTCAATCAACTTGAACCTAAGGTTGAAGCGGAGCAACCAATTTATCATCAGCTCTAACGGGAGATTCTCCTCAGTGATTTGGAGAACGCGCACATGTTGTGCTTTGGCTAAAATGGATACACCATTTCCTGCACAGACACAAACAAAAATACACATTCAAAGCATTAATTAGTCAATATGAACAGCAATTGAACATGCATGTATAAATAATTGAAGAAGAAAGTATAAAAGGATAGTCTTTATGTGTAACAATGTGAAAATTTTGGATCAAAGTTGCCAAGTTTGAAAGTTAAAGGACCAAATTGTCAAATTCTAAACCCAAGGGCTTTTAAACGAAAATTCTGAGTTTTTGTTCCATAGCGATACACGATGGGACAAGGGACAAGCCCATCGCGTATCGCGAAAGGCTTGGTCAAAAACTCAAGAAGACTGGTCAACAGCGATACGCGATCGCCAAAAGAACCGACGTCATCGCGTATCGCGATGACGTGGTCTAACAGGCCAAGACACGTGTCACCACGCGTCACACGGTGGCACTATGTGTCTCCACGTGCACTGCGTCCACCACGTGGGAGATCTATTTTTTAACTGGTCATGGCTACGTCGCGATACGCGATGGGCTAGCCTAAAGCCATCGCATATCGCGATGACCCTCCTGACTTTGCCTATAACTAGTAAGCTCGGCCAACTCCATGCTCACACCAATATTTGATATACCTCTCTCTCTCTCTCTCCAACATCTCTCTAGATCCCATAAAAGTGTACCCTCGATTACCTCAAAGTTCGTACCAAATTCCTCGATTTTAGTGCCATGTTTCCTCGATATTCATGCCACAATACCAAAGACAAAGAAGGTGTTGCCATCCTGACGACCCACCTCGAAAAGCGTGCCGACAAGGAAGAAGTGTTGGTGTATCGTTTGCGTGCAAAGGAAAAGATATCGAAAGGAAGGGTTTGATCAAGAAGATAAAGAAGACGAAGCGGCGTTGGAGTGCTGCTCGAGTGTGTAGGGTATTCATAAGCCGACCAAGGTAGGCATAACGAATAAAATAATAATAAAATATTATAAAGTCTTAAAACCTTAAGTCGAGGATATACTCGATACCTCGATAAATAAAAGAAAATATAACAAAGAAAAGAAAAGAACGTAATATGAATATATATATATATATATATATATATATATCAATGTGATATTTATATAATTCTTTGTTATAGATATTATTTAAGGAATAATGAGTATTCTTAAATAATAAAGAAAAGAAAAGAATACGTTTCTTAGAGAAGAAGAAACATAGGGTTTTATAGAAAAGGAAAATAAGATTAAAACCAAAGGTTTGTCTTATAAAGAAAAGAAAAGAAAATAAGTTAAAAGAAAGACTTTTAATTTGTAAAAGAAAAAAAAATACTTTTTAACTAAAGGTTTTAAAGTAAAGAAATTATAATCGAGGTAAAGATTATAAAAAGACTAAAGGTCTTAAGCCGGATTGTATATCCGACTAACAAAAAGTTATACTCGTACTATAGGTGCGAGATAGCAATGGAAAGACCCTCGGACGGTGTATTGAAGCCGATCCACTAAAAAAGGTGAATACGCACCAAACTTTACAAACTTGTTTTTTAAACGAGTCAAATGAATTATATGAAAATGATTTACATGGGACTACATGTCTCTAAAACGTAAAAAACAAAAGTATAAGCCTAGCCCTCAGGCTGTAGTATACGTTTGTCTGGATCCTTATATCTGTGGTATACGCGGTGGGCACACCGCACCACACCTGGTCATAGTGATGCTTTCCTGCGGGGAGTGTGACCATGTGTATACATACAGGTACATAACTATGTCAAACGCTGCGGTGTTTGCTGAGGTATTTAGTGTAGAGACTTGAGTTTATAATTGTGTCATTTAACGCTTGACCATTCCTAATCCAAGATGGGCCAAGCATAACTATGTTCGAGGGGTAATCAAGTAAAAGAAAATATTTTAGCGTCAGCATATTCATCAGCATGTGTTGTTGACGTATTTTCTAAACATTTTGCAGGTAATCAAGATTAGGGCTTGGGATAACGAAGTGCTCAAGATATCAGATGGCTCGGATCTTTTTGTTAAACTTAAATATGAAATGAATGGTGGTTTTGTAATTAAGCAAGTAACCTTAAAACATTAAACGGGAACTTTTAATACCATCTTTTGTGAATGTAAATATTATATTTTCATCCATATGTTTTTAAAGACTTCCACTTTTAAACCGCTAACTCTGATCTATTTACAAATGCGATACCAACATGAGCGTCGCACGCCTAGGCCGTGGTCTGGGGTGTGACATTATGAATATGTTCTTCGACAATATAATAACCTAAACAGAAATAGAGATGTTAGTAAAATTGAAAATTAAAGACTTATACCATATAATGAGTGTCGTAAATCATTCAATTAAAGTTTACCAAGTCGGAAATTAAGTGGATGATTATATTTGGGAAGGATTACTGAGAAACTTTTGGGTATCTTAGGTTGCGAGCAAGTGTATGATAATAGAAGAGAGAGAGAGAGGGAAAAGATGAATGAAAAAATTTTCTAAGTCCCTCTTTTATTATATACCCTTTGTGCATTTGAAAGGGGGTTTTAAATTGTTTTGTCATTTAGTACATGAATACTGCCAAAAACCCAATTTTAAATTTTCAAGCTCAAAGCTTGCTCGATAAACTATTTTACCCAAACTTGCTCGTATTCAGAGTTTACTCTTGTGTTAAAGTTATTAGAAAAATACTAAGTAAATAAAATGAAAGAAGTTTACTCGAATATACATGATTGCTCAATAAATTAATCACAAGCCATGTAATCAAGTATATTTGTTCAAATAGAAAACTTTGCTCGAGATCAATAAAGATCCCAAAATAGTAACTTAGAAATATTTTTAAATGTCAAACCTTACTCGAATACCTTACCAACACAAAGTTTACTCGAATCTACTTAGACAAATAAAGAGTTTAACATTGTTCAGAGATAATGCTATCATGTATACTCAAAGAACAAAGTTTACACGAAAATAATCCAAAAGCATAAAGTATGCTTGAGAATACTTATAATGTTAAATATTAACATAAAGTGTGCTCAAAGCATAAAGTGTACTCGAGAAACAAAGTTTGCTCGAAAACACTTGAATTTTCAAGTATGCTTGAAGAACACTTGCGATATTTAATTTTAATATACAAGTGTGCTGGAAGCAATAACTGAAGTAAATTAATATTTTAACAAGTATGCTCGAAAATATACCAAGTTTACTCGAAGGAGTTAAGCATTATGTAAATAGACATTAAATATTTGTTTTCCACTTTGGCTTCAAAATTGGCTTGCCAGGGTCTCAGAATTGAATTCACTTGGTTCTTCAATGATAGGAACTTTTTGTTGATTCTTTGTTGATAAGTTTCCCATTGGTGCAATTAGAGCATTAGCAACTTGAAAGCTTGGTTTTTCTTCCTTTATCATGTGATTTTCAATCATCTTATGCTCAACTGCTTGTAGAAAAAAAGATAACATAATCTAGCTTGAAATTTGGGAAGTTTGCCTTTTCCTTGATAAATTTGCTAGTTGTGTACCGTTCACCAGATAGAGGAGAGGGCAACTTCTTGTTTAGGTCAAAGTCAGTGATAGCAAGGTCAGTGGTTCTGATTTTATTGACTTTTGCAACAAACCTTTGCAACACAAATTTTGACATTTCTCCTTCTTTAAACATGAACTTGTCAAGTTATTTCTTCAGTCTATCTTTCTTGATATTCTTCAAATCAGTGTTTCCTTCAAACATCTCAATCACATCATCAAACATGGCCTTAGCAATTGTGTGATGATTCACACTTGTCAAGATTTCCCATGACAGACCTAGATTCAACATGGAGAGTGTCTTTTCATCCTCTTCCTCATTTGTCTCTCAATGGCTTGATTGTTGTTTTCACCATCAGTTGGAACATAAGAACCATTCTTAATGGAGTTCCGCATTTCAGTGTCATTATAGCAAACAACAGCCTCAAAAAGGACTTTCCACTTGATGTAGTTCTCCTGACCTAACAACCTTGAAATCTTGTTAGTATACAACTCATGGGCATCCATTTGTTCATAAATGTTTTTGGTGATTTTGAATAATTTTAGAAATAAAAATTACTTAAAACCTTCAACAAAATTTGAAAAATAATCAGATATGTGGATAAGATCCTTAAATCTGATGAAAACAGATGGATAGAACCAAGATCTAGACTCAAACAATTAGTAAACAAAGTAAAATTAAGATTAGAAAACTTTTAAAACTTTGAAGATTGTAGGTCTGAAAAATGAAGAACAGAGCTGCTGACGTCACTACTCAATGAAACAGTGCTCAGCTGACGTCATCATCTTCTTCTTCAAAATCATTTAATAATCAGTTAAAGCTTCAAAATCAACAACAACAAGATCTTCATAAGAGCAAAACTTAGCTTTGATACCATTTTTCATGATCGATTATTCACTTATCAACCTCGTAACCAACAACTAAATGTTGACAAGACGGTTACGAAAATGCAAATGTGAAAACCCTAAGAATATAAAAGGCGGAATCGATGATATTCAATGATGTTGCTAAAATAACAAAAAGATGACAAAACACACAAGTCACTCAAAAGATTTACATTGATTTTAACTCAGAATACAAAGCGAATCTCTAGGGTTTCTAGGTGGAATGTCAGGTAGAGGCTACTTTCCGTACGAAATATTCCATTTGCTAAGAAAGTTATATCAGCCATCAAATCACTCACACTCTGTGCCCTCATAAATGTGACCTAAACTTTCCTTAAATAGGCACACCTAAAACCTTTTAGAAACCCTAATGATAGTTAAATAACATATTCAAACGTATTCAAAATATTACAAGTGAAAACATATCTTCGAGGAAGCTTTGTCTTTGTCGAGCAGACCTTGTAAACCATAAGTGTGCTAGAAAATTTCTCCGAGCAAGCTTTACTTAGAATATTTTCCTAAGAAAATATTCTTCAAGCAGACTTCAATCTTCATGATAATATCAAACTTTGCTCGATAATATCCTACGAGAAGATCTGTTCTTCTTGATCTCTTAAACCTTTTGTGTTATACTTATTCATACAAACTAAGTGTGCTGGTGATACTGTAGCTTGCTCCAGGTTGAACCTTGCTCGTAGAAGTCCTTAGCATAATTCCATCAACTTCCTACAAGTGTGATTGAGATCACTGCTTATTGAAACCTTGCTCGACTCACCAAATTACTTAGTTTAAGCTTGGTTATATCAAGGGTTTGCTCTGAAACAAACCTTGATCGACTGAAGATCAACCTTGCTTGATGAAGTGTAGTTTGCTTGAACTAACACTTAGAAGAATTACAGAAGATAACCTTGCTTGAAAGTAAGATACTTTTCTTGAATAAGTTCTAGGCTTGCTCGAAGTGCCAAGTTTGCTCGAATTCCATACTAAGCTATTTCTTGAGGAGGTTGAGAAGATTCTAAACTTCCTTGATCAATTCTTAATCCCAACACCCAACCTACGCCGGAACATGTCGGTACGCGACATAATTTGTATCTTGGCTCAAAAGACCCTAAATAAATTATACGTGTCAATATCTAAATTATTTACTTCATAAAACAACCAAGTACACAAAAACAAAACATAATCTCAAAGGAACTAACATTACAATAAAAGACTTGAAAAGAAATTGTTCTTTATTCACTATTGCAACCTAAGATATAATCTAAACTTCATCACTTGTTTCATCCCATAAAGCATCATGTATCATGCGTGAAAATATATATTTTGTTAACAAACTGTTGAGCGAGTAATCACTATTTTTGTACATAATAATATTAAACATAACAACTCCATGCAATAAACATGAATCACTACAACTAGCATAACAATAAAAATTAAAGGCCATTTCCTTCGTCCCAAACGGGTCGAGTTACTTTAGTGGCGTATGATCATACTAATGAGAATGAGGATGAGATACCAACAGCCATAACTCAAAATAAACACATATTTACATTCTAACGTATCAACTAATTAAGCATTGCATATCTACACATATAGTGGAATTGAAGTGAAAATTATAATCTATTTAATTTATGAACGTATAATGCCCCCAAAAATGTAAAAACGAGGGGGTTGTGATTACTCACCTTGACCGGTGAAATAAGTGATGAAACGGTGATAGGAACTACGATAAGGGCGGTCGAGCTCCTCGAGATACGTCAACAAAAGTTCTTTGTTATTAACGATAATATTAATTATAAAAGAAATAATTACAAATACAAGACTTATGATGGATTTGGGATCTGATAGGATTTTAAGTAAGATTAACCTATTATTAGTTTAACTAACATTATTACTATGATTATATTATTATTATTATTATTATTATTATTATTATTATTATTATTTAGGTTTAATTTTCAAATAAATAGAAAAAATATTATTTATTGATGAATAAATCAATATTATATACAATAATATATATATACATATATTAATGGGAAATTAGATGAAGATTTATTTTGAATATAGTTTGGTTCATTCAGCAAATGGTAAACAAATTTGGTTTCTTTTTTTTTCTTTATAAAAATA
Organism: Bidens hawaiensis; assembly: GCF_021521415.1. NCBI lineage: Eukaryota > Viridiplantae > Streptophyta > Magnoliopsida > Asterales > Asteraceae > Bidens > Bidens hawaiensis. The sequence goes on along the minus strand of NW_027497065.1, from coordinate 91,784 downwards.
CATATAAGTATATATAATTTATTTAAGGATTAAATAAAGAAAATAAGTTACCAAAACCGGGTCTCGGGAGGTTCAAAGGTTTTTTTTTGTCAAAAATAATATTTAATTAACCTTAAAGATATGTAGTAATATATATAACAAGAAAAATTTGTTTAAAAAAATAAACCTTAAAACCGGGCTTAGGAGACTCGAATCTACGCCCCAGGCCGGTTCTCAATTCTAACAAAACACGCGCTGGCCATCAGGCCAGCGTCTCAACTCCTTTAAAAGATGGAAACTGAAATATATAACTACTACTCCATTCATGTTCTTCCCCAAACCAAATCGGAAATATTTGCCCTTGCTAATTAAAATTACATTAGGGTTAATGTTAGTTGATTAAAAACGAATTGAATACATGTAACAATTTCCCGAGACTTTAGCGAATTGAGGGAGATTGAAGAAATAAGTCTAACGACTCTAGCTAGAGGTCGATATGGGTCTTGGCGGCTTTGTAACTTGCAATTACATTACGGCTTAGTGTCGTGATATTATGAGGAAGGTGTGGACGTGTTTAATTGAGTTATAATAATGTATGTATAGTGTATTAGGGTCCGATTAGGCCTCAGTTTGTTATGGTTGTAATTACGAATCAGTTAGCTGTCATTTGTTATAGTTTACCACAATTAGAGTGTTGGTGTGATATGTTTTTGTTTGGCAGACGATTTGATATGATCAAATTCGTTGATTAAGCCGAAAGTTATGGAACAAGAAAGATGGATAGATCGATGGTGACGGTGGGAAGAACGAGGGAAAGAAAAGTTGGATAATATTTGCAGCTTAGTCCATGGTCTTTAGTTGTGGGTGAAAAAGTGGTTAAAAGGTTAGTTAGGGAGCCATTTATGCAATAAACTTAAAGTTATTTACCAACTATCATATAATAATTCATTAATATTAAAATTAAGAAATTAAGTGGAATAAAATACACTAATAAATGAGAAATTTCATTGACGAATTATCCGAGTACAAAAACGGGTCGAGTAAAGCTAAAAAATAAGAAAAGAAAAACCAAAATGTTACATATAAACTCTCGTTAGTTAAAACCTATAACAACCAACCGAGCTTTGTTTCTGACAACAATTCCTTTATCATCACGTTTGCACTGAAAACTCATTTGGTGTTTATACATATTTGGTGTTCAAGCAAATCAACGAACTTCCAAACCTCAAGCTTTTCAACTTGTTGCAACTCTTCCTGCATTGCATTGACCCAACTTTCTTCAGTCAATGCCTCCTTAAAAGTTGTTGGTTTGATCTGAGATATGAAAGATCGAAAAGTGAACCGATTTTGCAACTCGGAAACTTTTAAGTAAAAACATCTAAGGCTTTGATCGATTTGACTTAGAGTTTGAACCCCATTGTTCAAGTCACCAATTTTATTTTCTTCAGGATGATATGACACAGTACATGGTATGACATTTGTTGAAACTATCACCTCTAGTTGGAGATTAGAAACATTTTCTTCAACATCATTTCCACTAGAACAAGGAATGTCTGACTAAATTTAATATTCAATTGCATCTTCATGCTCACATGACTCTCCATTATCATCACATATTGGAGTAGGTTCAGGATTCGAATCATTAACAATTGATTCATCTTGATTTACTTCGGGTTGAACAGAAGCATGATTATTAAAAGGTGTTAGGACAACAATCGGTACTTGATCTTCAGTTTGAATATCCGACTATTGCTGTTGGTGTAACAATGAAATTTATTCATCAATTGAATCATCTGGTAGATTAAAAATATTTCAAAGACTCTCATAATCAAACATCTAGGCATCTCCCGGTTTGTATAGGAGTTGAATATCTCTGGCAATCAACGTGTTGGACTTGCACAATCGGGTTCATGCTAGGTAAGAATACATGTCTTAGAGGGCTAGCATAACCAACAAAGAATCCCTCCAATGTTTTGCCCCAAATTTACCATCAGAAATAAGAACAAAACATGGAGACCCGAATGGTTCTAGCCACTTCAAGTTTGGTTTCCTTTAGTTAAGTATCTCAGAACAAGTCTTTCCATGTTTCTTCACTCTAAGAACGCGGTTTAAAGTGTAACATGCAGATGCCACGGCTTCAGCCTAGAAACTAACTAACAAATAGCTTTGAGTCGGACAACATGGTGCGTGCAGTTTCGATAAGTGTACAATTCTTTCGTTCAACAAATCCATTTTTTTATTGAGTGTAGGGAGCACTATATTCATGAAGAATCCCATGTTCATTACAAAACTCTACATTTGATTGTTTTTTAACTCAGTCTCATTGTCACTTCGAATTCATTTGATCGGAAACTTGTACATATTTTCCAACTTCTTGAAAAGAACCATCAGACAGTCGAAAGTATCATCTTTTGATTCAAAGAACATTAACCACTAAAATTTTGAATAGTCATCGGTTACCACCAGGCAGTAAAGTTCTCCAGTGATACTTTTGACATTTATAGGACCGAATAGATCCATGTGTAATCGTTCAAAGGGTAAGTTAATATCGTTGACCATCTTGTTCGGATGTGATCTTTTCTTTTGCTTTCCATTTTTGAAGCTAATACACTCATCGTTCAAATGGAATCCTTTGATATTAACCCCATCAACCAAGTGATTCTGAACCAAATAATTCATTTTCCACAAACGAATGTTGTCACACCCCGAAAATCTTAATTAAGACAGCGGAAGACTTTGACCAAGTCATTCGGGTGGTGACAGACGTCGTTTCAGCCAATCATAACTAAATACACATTTATAATGAAAGTTGAACTTTATTTGACCATCAGAGTTATTACACGTGTCATATTACACGATTATTATTCAAACTAAAAGTTCAACATAAAGTTAACATTTTCCATTCAAACACACGTCACTATTTTCCCGCACTCTTCGCGAAGCTTCCGTACTTCATTTAATTACCTGAAAAGCATATTAAAATATCGATCAACACGATGTCTTGGTGAGTTTCCCTTTATAATAAAATAGTCCATATATATATATACATATATATATATATATATATAAGTCAAAAACAACATCCATATAATGATCTTCTGTCATTATATCCGATATCAATTCGTGTGCAATCGTCACTACACCCCGAATTATATCCAAAATATCCAGTGTATAATGGTCTACCGCCATTATATCACCAATCCGTGTGTAATGATCTACCGTCATTACATCACAAAACAATAGGCATTTCATTTCTTAAACAAATTGAGTTGTTGTTGACTAGCTAAGAATACAACATTGCGTATGACTATCATAGTTGATAACCCGATACATACAATACTCAAAATATTCTCACTTTTAACCCAACGCGAATGGAAGTGGGGGGTGTCACCCCAATAGATCTACCAATATTTTTGTGCCCCTTTCTAGGGTTAACTGTTACTTATCCCAACTAGACTCATCGTTGTACACCAATTTGTAAAATAAAATGCCTTTATAAAAACATCAACGAAAATAATATGAAATGGAGAATATGCTTTTCCCCCAAAACGCAATTAAATATCGTCTTGAAAACATTTCCAGTTAAAAATCGAGGGGGGGGGGGGTTCGATAGAGAAACTCACGGTTTGCCGCCTTTCGTTCCGAAATCTCGTGTGCTATATTAGTACACGTTTCGTTAATAAAAACTTGGTTTTAGTTTTTATAATAAACTCTTTTTAGTTTATAAATCTTAATCTAGTGTCCACACAAACACATAAGCAATTAAGTTCTTATTCTAGTATTTACATAATCACATAAACACATAAGCTAGTACACATAGTTCGGTCTCCCGTTAGCTATTAATTAATTAATAAACAATTAAAATATAAGAACATAATTTAAGATTCAGTTTCTGGAATTTTTCAAGAAAATATTAATCTTTTATTTTTCACAAAACTTGACGGTTTCGTCGGTTTTGTCGGTTTTATGCTTAAAATGCGTTGATTTGGTTTTTCGTTTAAACTGTAACTTATAACTTATGAAAAATACTTGTTACATAAATATTAATCAAGTTTTATAAGTTTACTTATGAAAATATATTATTTTCATTTTTGTTAATATTTTCTTAAAATAGCAACTTTTTAACGTTTTCGTGTCGGCTTTCGCGACACGAACCGTTTAGGACTAAGTCTTATTATCTTGTCCTTTTCTCATGTATTAACTTATGTTATACATGAGTGTTTTAACACTTTAGGGGCTGTTCTAAAACAGTCCCTAATAGTTGTGTCGGTTTCGTTCGAAAAGCCAATTTTTCGACCGTTTAAGTTATTGACATGTTAAATAAATTACACAAGTCTATACTAATCATCCTATGAACTAAAAACACATATAATAACATATAATTTACCATAAATAGCAGTTTTGACTATATATGTTCCTAAGATACTTTAATCGAGTTTTTAGGTTCCTAGTTCGTATTTTAGATTACCTTAACAATGTTACTAGTTAAGCTTGTTATTTTTATATGAACAAATATCATATTAATAGCTAAATTTCCAGGTTCAAATCATCATATCATATATGTATAAGTTCAAGTAGTTAATAAATCAATCAAATTATGAATTTCCTAAGTATTTAACTAATAAAGTTTTCTATTATAGTAACTTTTAATTTTTGATAATTCTATCTAATTTCAATCTTCATACTTTGATTAACTAAAATTCTAAGTTTAATTCATTCAACTTGTTTGATAGGGTTTCATGCATCCTAAGTGTCCTATCCAATTTTGTTCTTTCAACTTATCATTCAACAAAGTTTTCTTATTTAGTAAGTTGTTGTCTATTTTAGCCAAGGTGTTAACTAATCAATGCTTCTAATCATGCACCCTTTCTTAGTTCAAAGTTGTTATTAATCACATATTGATCACATTCATCACAAGTATTCACATCAAAATCCAAATTTCAACTTTTCTTAAATTAAAGTTTCCTTAATTAGTAACTTTTACCAATTTGTGTTAATCTTCAAGTTCCAACTATTAATTCTAGCATATAACCTATCTTATTTTCAATTAAGTTATCCCATGTCAATAATTCATCCAAAACCTTTTGATTAATCCAAAACCAAAAATCCCCAATTTACCATTATGAACATATCCTTGTTTTATTCATTTCTAACAACAATCTTCAACAATCTAAACCCATATTAACAAGTTTGTAAACAATAATTACTCCAAACTTAATTCTAACAACAAACCCTATAATCAAACTCTTTCAAATTCACCAAAAGTTTCAAGAGTTTATTAACACATAACATCAATTCCATTAATCAATATAGAGTCTTTAGGATGTATGTATGTATGTATGTATGTATGTATGTATGTATTATTGAGTTTTTATCCTCTCATACATATATACATACACTCACGGCACACATACATATACATATACCACACAAATTAACAATCTTTCAAATCAAACTCAAGAACAATAATCCTTGTATATCTATAATCAATCCATAATATAATACTTACTTGATTTCTTGAGATTGTTAAAAGATGAAAATGGTGAGTGATAGTAGTGTGTGTGTCTCTTAGCGTTAATCCTCCCTAATGACTCCTTAATGTCTTAATCCTTCCTATTGATCTTCTAAACCTCCATTGAACTTGATCTTGATTATGATGTGTGTGTTTAATTTGAATTTGAGTGTGTGTGAATGTGGATGTGTGTGCCATGTATATATAGAGAAAAAGAATGAGATTGTGTGGTGAGGTGTTGGACAAGTGGGTGATGATGATTGATCCAACACATGAGTGTAATGATTAGGGTAATCATTATGGGGTTTTGTTGTTGGATGTTGATTGGATGAGAAGGGAGGTGAGGGTGTGAGGTGTTAGGGTGAGGTGTCATGGGGTGGGGTAGTTTTGAGAAAACAAGGAGTGGGATGGTTTTGGGTTGGGTTGGTTATGGGTATTTAAACAATAATCTTAAGTTTCCATTTTAAACGTCTAACGAATTTTAGCTAATCAAACGAATCTCGTTTCTAATAATTTTTGTCAGGCCTTGAACGAAATTGGATTCCTGATAATACGAGCCTAAGAAACTAATTTTTAGAAATTGTTGACGTTGGGTCCTTACCCGGGTTGTCCACCGACACTCGGGTAACTTATTTTGCAATTTTTGCGATTCGAGCCTTCTAAAATTAAGTTTATCCATTTTCTCGACTACTTTAATATGTATTTTAATTTTCGAGATCATTTAGCCTCTTTAAGGATTTATTTACTTTTTGACTCGTTACCCGAGGTCATTCCAAGTCAGGCTCGTTAGGTGGCGATTTTTGCACTTTTTATTGACTTTGAAACGTCTAGATTACTAATAAAGAAGATTTTTCTCATAATGACGAAATTTTGTTGCTAATCGAGATTATATTAGTCGCGGTTTAGGCTAACTTTTAGCCGGGTGTCACATTCTCCCCTCCTTTAAGAATTTTCGTCCCGAAAATTTAGGTGGTAGTACTCAAGTCTGATCTTACTAGAGATAGATGAAGTTATATTCTTTTCATCTGTTGTAGATATTTTCAAGTGAACTCAGGACCAAGTCTTGAATTCCACTTGACTTTGACTAACTTGATTAAATTTCGCCTAAGCTTATGAATGTTCTTATTCATAACTTATGTAGGTTCTTCTATGAATCGAATCATAATGTCCACATGGACTCTTTTCGATAGGAATTATTAGAGATTTGTCACATAGACATTTCCTTAACTTTAATCCATGGAACGTGTCACTTATTCTACCAATTTTCGGAGGTTATTCGAGCCTACACACAATTGGACCAGCTCGATTGGCGATTTCGAAAGAGTCCAATCGAATGAAGACTTAACTTCCCTCTAGCTTAGCTTAGTAATGTGATGGTTGAGAAATTCTATTTTCGTATAAGGCTCCCAATTGAGAAATTATAACGCTGGAAGATAATTGCTTAAAGAAAATAAGCCAATGGTAGGCGAGTATTACATAGATTCATGGAGAGTTAACCCAATCCTTGACATAGAAAGCCGTATTAGAGTTTAAATGCACATGTAAATTCACAATTATGTTCTGGATCATAATTGTCAATTTACCTTACAAGATTACTCTAGCATTCTTTCCGTTAGGAATCAATTATTTTCTCCATCTTATCTTTTTCCTAATGGTTAGAGAATGATCTAATCGATTTTCTATTACCTATAGACTGTCGTGCTTACTTAGGTGTTTGTGGGAATTCGTTCATGAAATCTATGATGAATTGAGCATTTAGACTTATGCGTTCGTCTAGTACCAATTCACATAAATCTTCATATTGAGGCATCTAAACTTTATTCCATTAGTTTTAGATTTCTCTTTCTTCAAGGCTTTGCCTTGTACCTTTCCAATATGAGTTGTAAGACTTGTTTGTAATGTTAATCCCATCGTACATATATGTGAAGGCTTTTCTTTTATACTCAATCATCAGCTACAATATTCATTTTAGCAGCATGGTAACAAATATCGCAATTGTAATTATTGAGTAGTTCTACTTCAGTGGGTTGCCCCATTTTGAGTTTCATTTAATCTACAACACATAGAAAAACCCTTATGGTTGGTGTATACTTTGTTCTATAAAGAGAGGGGTTTCTTCAAGTCTTAAGAGTAAAAACGTCAACTCCTAGCTCAAAACGTGAGTTGTATAATGCTTCTTGTGCACATCATGATGCATAGACTATCATCCTTTATCTTTATGCATAAACATGCATTCATGACCTAAGCGTTAAACATCGCAATCACAACAAATCTATGTGCTCCTTCTGGGAGGGGCAAGATAGTGTATTACAAATTTTTGGCTCAGTAATTGAGAAGGTTCCTCTTATCTTATTGTTTCAGACATATTTCTTATCCTTTGGGTTAATATCATCAAAGGTCAACCTAATCTTGACTATGCATCTCCAAAAATTCCCAGTAAGGCCTAGAAATTGTCGCACTTCGATAGGGGACCTTGGTGTCTCCACATCTTCAATTGCTTCAATCTTTACATGTATACCTTTCTTACTGATTATGTGTCCAACATAATGAATTTTCCAAATTCATAAGTCATACTTAGAGAATTTCTACCTTAAACTATTCTCAAAAAGTGTTGTTTGTGAATTTTAATGGTTTTGAATAAATGTGCTTATGTCATCCAAGGAGGATTTGCATATCCTATTCATGAGATTACAACTTATTTGTCAATCTAACTGGTATGACTTACAAACTTATAATGATCATATCGTGTTTCTAAATGTCTTTAGAAGGTCTTATTCTATTGATATCTAGTTGGTAAGTCGATCTTCGGGTATGGATCTGGTCAACCTTGAAACTAATCAAATAGATCATCAATTCTTGGATAATGGGCATCGAATTTTAATGGTCAGTTTGTTCAGTTCCAGTTCCTGGAGTTGTTTGAATAGATTTTGTTTTTCTAATGATGCCAATCTATACGGAGATCTAGATATCGATGCGTCATCTTATACAAGATCTAGTCTGTACTTGAAATGTCTTGATGGAAGTTATCTAGGAAAATCTAAAGGGGAAAACTTCTACATAACTTGAATTGTAGGCATATCTCAGGGTGTAGGGTATTCTTCATATATTAATTCGTGTGTCTTGGTAACAATCATCAATTTGATATCATACTGATCACCATGGATTGCTAGAGTTCACCACTGGCGAGTGGTAAACGTACTAGCCTTTCTGAACCCACGATCTTAGCATGATTTTCGGATAATTAGCCTATGTCTATATCGAGGTTGTCTAATCCGATATGTATATAGATCATTACAAGGGTTATGGGTTTCTATCGAAAGATTAAGTCACTAATGACTATGGCGGTTTTTATCTTCATAAGTAAACTTAATGACTACCTTTTATCTAAGTCGATTGGTTTTCTAGCAAGAGATAACCCTAATCGTTTAGAAGTCAAACTTAACTTGGCTTTAGTATTGATAAGTACAAGAACATAATGGTTATTCAGTGATAACTCAGTGAATACTTACGAGTTTCCATGGATCTTTCTCTAGCATTCTAAGTTTTGAATTTGGGGTGCTCATTTATCAAAACAACCTTGGGTTTGCTTATTTCTAGCTACCGAACTTCTTGTTCAACATTGGGTTTGCTTATCGCTATCTACCGAATTTCTTGTTTACTTAATGTTCAGCTTAATGCATACTATTGGGTTATAATAACTCTTAGAATTATCATAGACACTTTCCATCTTACGCTTCCTAGTGGATTTCAAATAGTAGCTCTATTGCTAATGTCTTTAATTGCACTACTTCCTTGATTGTTGCTTCAATGTGGCGTTAACGTATTGCGTGAATTGTTGAACTAATTTTTCAAAGAAAGTTGATAACTTAGATCTTCTGGGTGGTTTATTGTCATTTCTATTCTTTCCGAATAGCAGAAATAGACTAATGTCATTATTAATTATTGAAGGCATGTGAAAAAATATAGGAAATATTCCCAACCGCATAATAATCAATACATCAAAAGATTATGATAATGGAAAATTATCGTACTTGTTTAGAGTTATTAAAATAACTACTAATTAGGTGTGAATACGTATCAACACCAATCACAAGTTTTCAAATTTTCCTTACCAAAATATCTAAGCTATAGGATATCTAACTGGTGTAATAAGAAGGAGTTACTAGAAGTACATGTATTCCATAGATAGGTTCTACGAACTAAAACAACATCGTTGACGGAGTTACAAATCATGAGAAGCTGGAGAGATAGGTTCGCATCCTTATCCTTTAATTAGCAACGATTTCAAACGGACCTAGCGTAGGAAGAAGAAACATGCTTAAGGTTAGTGGGAACTAGGCTCTACGAGTGTGTGTGAATAATTTTTCTAAAAGGAATATTAAGATTCACCGAAAAGGCACTGGCGCAGCGCACGATTAATGGTACAATAGAGGTTGTTGGAGGCGGTCCTTCGACCTACTGTTGATGTTGCGAATCTTGATAATAGTGTGTGAATATGACATGTTACATAATTTTTAATAAGTAATCGTTAGTAAACAAAATATATCTATATATTCATAAAGATAAAACTTTAAACATTGAACTTTACAACTTTATTTATTTAATTTAAAATATATATATATATAATCATTTAATTGATTATACCATTGCTTCGCGTGGAGGGAAAATCGTGTGTTTGAATATATACGGGTTATAGTTTAGAAATTTTTACCGAAAATTTCTAATTCACTATAACCATTGGCTCTGATACCAACTTATGTCACACCCCGAAAATCTTAATTAAGACGGCGGAAGACTTTGACCAAGTCATTCGGGTAGTGACAGACGCCGTTTCAGCCAATCATAACTAAATACACATTTATAATGAAAGTTGAACTTTATTTGACCATCAGAGTTATTACACGTGCCATATTACACGATTATTATTCAAACTAAAAGTTCAACATAAAGTTAACATTTTCCATTCAAACACACGTCACTATTTTCCCGCACTCTTCGCGAAGCTTTCGTACTTCATTTAATTACCTGAAAAGCATATTAAAATATCGATCAACACGATGTGTTGGTGAGTTTCCCTTTATAATAAAATAGTCCATATATATATACATATAAGTCGAAAACAACATCCATATAATGATCTTCTGTCATTATATCTGATATCAATTCGTGTGTAATCGTCACTACACCCCGAATTATATCCAAAATATCCAGTGTATAATGGTCTACTGCCATTATATCACCAATCCGTGTGTAATGATCTACCGTCATTACATCACAAAACAATAGGCATTTCATTTCTTAAACAAATTGAGTTGTTGTTGACTAGCTAAGAATACAACATTGCGTATGACTATCATAGTTGATAACCCGATACATAAAATACTCAAAATATTTCCACTTTTAACCCAACGCGAATGGAAGTGGGGGGTGTCACCCCAATAGATCTACCAATATTTCTGTGCCCCTTTCTAGGGTTAACTGTTACTTATCCCAACTAGACTCATCGTTGTACACCAATTTGTAAAATAAAATGCCTTTATAAAAACATCAACGAAAATAATATGAAATGGAGAATATGCTTTTCCCCCAAAACACAATTAAATATCGTTTTGAAAACATTTCCAGTTAAAAATCGAGGGGGGGTTCGATAGAGAAACTCACGGTTTGCCGCCTTTCGTTCCGAAATCTCGTGTGCTATATTAGTACACGTTTCGTTAATAAAAACTTGGTTTTAGTTTTTCTAATAAACTCTTTTTAGTTTATAAATCTTAATCTAGTGTCCACACGAGCACATAAGCAATTAAGTTCTTATTCTAGTATTTACATAATCACATAAACACATAAACACATAAGCGAGTACACATAGTTCGGTCTTCCGTTAGCTATTAACTAATTAAATTAATTAATAAACAATTAAATATAAGAACATAATTTAAGATTCAGTTGCTGGAATTTTTCAAGAAAATATTAATCTTTTATTTTTCACAAAACATGACGGTTTCGTCGGTTTTGTCGGTTTTATGCTTAAAATGCGTTGATTCGGTTTTTCGTTTAAACTGTAACTTATAACTTATGAAAAATACTTGTTACATAAATATTAATCAAGTTTTATAAGTTTACTTGTAAAAATATATTATTTTCATTTTTGTTAATATTTTCTTAAAATAGCAACTTTTTAACGTTATCGTGTCGGCTTTCTAAATAAATTAGACGAACCGTTTAGTTTTGAGAAAACAAGGGGTGGGATGGTTTTGGGTTGGGTTGGTTAATGGGTATTTAAACAATAATCTTAAGTTTCCATTTTAACGTCTAACGAATTTTAGCTAATCAAATGAATCTCGTTTCTAATAATTTTTGTTAGACCTTGAACGAAATTGGATTCCTGATAATAAGAGCCTAAGAAACTAATTTTTGGAAATTGTTGACGTTGGGTCCTTACTGGGTTGTCCACCGACACTTGGGTAACTTATTTTGCAATTTTTGCGATTCGAACCTTCTAAAATTAAGTTTATCTATTGTCTCGACTACTTTAATATGTATTTTAATTTTTCGAGATCATTTAGCCTCTTTAAGTATTTATTTACTTTTTGACTCGTTACCCGAGGTTATTCCACGTCAGGCTCGTTACGTGGCGATTTTTGCACTTTTTGTTGACTTTGAAACGTCTAGATTACTAATAAAGAAGATTTTTCTCATAATGAAGAAATTTTATTGCTAATTGAGATTATATTAGTCGCGGTTTAGGCTAACTTTTAGCCGGGTGTCACAAATGTGACCCATCCTTCGATGCCACGGACTTGATTCCTTCTGTGATGCCTTAGAAATGAAAAATTTAACCATTTTAGATGAAGTAGTAGTGGTACCCATGTTGAGAACATAGAGATCATTCTCTGAAGGGGCACGGATAAGAATCCACTCTTTTAAGAACTTTGAATCCGGGTTTCAATGTCATGCACTCATTGTCGATGAAATGAGTTGAGAAATTTTTGTCACAGATTTGTGAAATGCTTAGTAAATTTTTTTCCAACTCGGTGATATAGCTGACTTTGTAAACCATTACCATGCCATTTGATAACGTCCCTTCACCAATGATACTACCACCTTGGTTTCCAGCAAAACCTACATACCCGCCCTTGTTAGGTATGACATTATTGAGTAAGGCTAAGGTACCCGTCATGTTCTTTGAGGCTCCATAATACATAATCTAACGTGAATCATAAGATCTTAGAAGCACCTTCACATGCCAAAAGTAGGTTAGTGAAACATGGAAAATCAAGGCTTTATGGTCTTGAGTTGTTTGAATTTTTCAACAAAAATTTCTTCAACCAAATCATCAAATTTTGTTTCGGTTGAATTAACATCCTTGGTTGAAATTTTTAGAACTTGATTTTTCCTTGACAACATCAATAAGTGGATTTTCTTTTACTTTTGTTTCAACATTGATGCTTTTAACCACCCCGTTATGCTCTTTAGAGTTAGTTTTCTTGATATAAAATTACCATTCTTAACTCTTGAAGTTTCACATTTCTCAAAAACATTTTGTCCAACTCTTTTGTGGTGGAACCTTGTCAAAACTTGTTTTACGTATACAAAATTCCTTTTCAGATCTTGTGTTGGAACAAACTTTGGTGGTGCAGGTTTAACATCATTTACTGGTCTAACATAATATGTTTGACATTCCTTTGTTTATGCCCATGATCATGCTTTGAACTGTTAAGACACATGAAGAAAACATGTCCTACTTTATTACAAGTGAAGCATCTTTTGAGGTCAACATACTTTCTTACCAGAGGTCCTTGAGCAAGATCAGTCTTTTGTTTGAAAAACTCACTGTTAGACTGATTCCTGAATTGAGATTCTTTCACACTTTCAGACAATGTGCCATGAACAAACACAGCCTTTTTTCATGAAATTTGACCCTTGATATTTATGTCTAGAAAAATTTGGCTTGTTGTACCCATGATTTTGATAATTATATTAAAAGCTCTTTATTGCAAAACGATGTTTTGAATTGTTTTCACAACTCTCAATCTTTTCAGTTTTAACCACCTTTTTGTCAACACATTCAAATTTCTCATTTTTAGACTTAGATTTCCCATCAGTTTTAAAGACTTGTTCCACGACTTTTTCACATACCTCACTATCACAATAAGAACTATCGGTAAACTCAACTAACTCCACAGCAACAGACACAGGCATATTTGCTTTAGGTCATTCACAAGTGGAGTATTAACTTCATTATTGAACGTTTTTTTTTCCATTCCATCGGGTTCTTTTTAGCATAAGAACTCCATAATGGTGGTGGAATGCATTTATACCCTATAACATGTTCATTGTACCCAAACACATTCTCCAGTCTCTTCATCAACACTAGTTGTTTGGGGAGAATGTGATCAAGCACATACAAAGCTGCCTTATAACTTTTAAGTTTTAAATCTACTCTCTTAGTTTCAATTTTAATAGATTGTAATTCTTGTTTAAGAGCGGCATTTTCATCTTTGTTTCTGCTAATGGAAATTTGTTTAACTTCAATTGTATGTTTTAACATGTAGATAATTTTCTCATCTTGCGCTATATTTTCAAACAAATTTTTTCACATTTTTGAAGCTTATTATAATTTATTACCAACATTTTATATTCTACTTCTTTTTCAACACACTCCTCACATGGCAAATTGCATTTTTCACAAATGCATTTTGGTGTGTCAGTAGTTCATAGGTTTATTGTTTGTTTTGTTTGTAATTAAAAATATGTTTTTGGTTTATGTTTTGTGTTCACGGCTTAGTGGTTAGCGAAGTTAAGGTTTATGCGAAGTTGTGATAACTTCGCCTATTATGTAATAGGCGAAGATATGTGTTATATAAACATATCTTCGACCTAGGATTTAGGTGTTGTTCATTCCAGCCGTACAAACTTGTGAAGTGCTTTACCGTGTATTGATTGATACTGAGATATTATTCAATACAAGTAAACGTTTTCTATAATCCTTGTTGGTGTGTTCTTGTTAATTACAAATACTCGTAAACCAAATACTTAGGGGATTTCACACCCTCTGTGTTTGTGATATCTCTTGTAGCGATCAATCTTAGGGACCTACAATTGGTATCAGAACATCTGCTCTTAATTGTGCGGTTCGGGAGTATCACACGAGTATTATAACTTGAACAAACACAAGTTTGACGTTCGGTACCCTGGCTCACTAAACATTCCTCACAAGCCCTACACTCAAAACACAGCCGGAAAAAACAAAAAACCAAATTTACAGCCATCACCTTGAAGTTATTGCTAGGGTTTTTGGCAAAGTTACAAGTTAGGCGAACTTGTTCCAAGCGAAGTTAACTTAGGCGAAGTTAAATCTTACAGTTGACCTTGGCGACGTTGACTTTTAAGTTTGATCATGCTAAGTTGACCATTCTGTTTGACCAAGCAAAGTCACTTTACTTCACTTACATTCTGAAGAAGGCGAACTTAACGGACTGTTAGTTTGAATTTAACATTATATATATATATATTTAATCATGTCCTATGAGTATTTCAGAACTGGTTAAAATGGAGGTAGAGTTTAGTTCTGGTACTAAAGCTCCCAAATTGCTTAAAGGAACCGACTTCATGCAATGGAAAGAGAGGTTCGAACAATATACAAAGTGACAAGATGCCAAGATGTGGGTGTGATTTCAATATGGTTACGTATCACCCACAACCACCTTTGAAGGAAGAGAACAACTGAAGAAGTACAGTTAGATGGAAGAGGATGTGAAGAAAATGTATGAGGCTGAAAGCGAGGCTCCGACAGCAATAATCATGGCATTACCGCAAAAGATCTTTCATAATTTCAAAAATTATAAAACTTCTAGAGATATGTGGGATGCGTTGGAAAGTATAAATGAAGGAAATTTCACTATTAGAAAGTCAAAGACAAAAGTGCTAAAGACTCAATTTTTGGTTTTTAAATAGTTGAAGAATGAGACATTGGATGACATCATCACTCGATATTACATCTCATGACTGAACTTGATATATTAAACATACGGATAGTCGAGATAGAAAAGGTTGAAAAGCTTCTTGATGCACTTCCACCAAAATGGGAGATATATATTGTAATAATCAGATATGACAAGGACTTTGATACGTATGAACTAGAGGATGTGGTTAAAAGACTTAGAGGTTATAAGTTGAACATGAAGAGAGTAGGAACAATGACTGATCTGGTACAGGATCCTTCTATGTATGGGGCCAACCGGCCAAAGTTTCTTCAGGTTCAAGCTCTAGCTCTACAGGATATTACTCTAGAAATGGGAGTGAGAGGTTTATGAACAAGACTGGAAGGAAGTTCGTAGAACAAAGTTCGGGTTTTGATAAGTCTAAAGTGAGGTGCTATAATTGTCAGAGGTATGGACACTTTGCTCGAGAGTGCACAAATGGAAGAGTTGAAAGACACAATAACGCACCATCGGGTTGTCATTTCGGAGATAGATCATAGGTGAAGGCGATTGTATCTCGACAAATTGGTGGGTATAACTGAAATGTCAAGGTAGAAGAGTGCAATGAGCAAGCTCATGTGGTGAGATTAGATTTTGACAAGGAAGATGGAAGATCTTCAAGTGTTAGTGATCAAGCACACATGGCTGAACTGAACGATCTACTGTCTGAGGTATGTAGTGAAGAGTCATGTGATAGGTGTCAAAACTTAACTGAACAAGTGAATGCCTTAAATACTAAAAAAAAAAAGAAACTTAAAAGAAATAAGCTCTTTAAAGGAAGACAATCACCACATAAGAGAGAAAGATCACCAATATAATCGAAAAATTAATAGTCTTGAAAAAGATTTACGAAACTTAAAAACTGAACTTGGTGTGAAAGTTCAAGTGATTGATCTCTCCTATGAAGTGGTTGAAGAAAATACTAAGATCATTCTAACAAGGATAAGGAAATAGTTAATTTCCAAGTCAAAATTGTTGAACTAAAAGTTCTTTAAGGTCCTCAACCGAAAAGTTAGGACTTGGTTACGTAGAAGTCCCTCCACCTTTTAATAATAACTATACATTCACACCCTCTGAGGAGTTTGAAGCAGATCAGCTAAGTTCTTATCCGGGTTCAGCAAGTGCAACAACATCGAAGCTCAGCTCAGGAACAATGAACTTATCCAAGTTTGCCATCCCTAAATTGGCGAACATAAGTGAGACGAAGTTACATAACCTCACTAAAAATCAAGAAACGAAGTTAATTAACTTCGCCTCAACTACTGGACAGAAATTCAATCAGTAAAATTTGAGAGGTTTCATGACTGTTAAGTTTGTTAAAGGAAATATGATGGAAGAAGAGGCGGGAACTTTATCAAGGGAAATGAATTGGAGTTCGTAAAGCGAAAAACTGGTTTAAACTCATTTTCCTCTCACTATGTTAAATTATCGGATTCGGTTCCTACCTCCTCTTCTAATCGTGTTACCAAAAGTCAAGAATCTAAAGTGGACTCGTTGGAAAATAAGTCTTGCTTTAGATGTCACCTTAAGGGACACGTGGAAAGTATATTTCCCTTGAATAAACGACTACAAGCGGAAGGAAAAGTGAAATAAATGTTGAGGCAACAATCAACATATCACAATACAAATTCTCGTAAAACGTAAGTTCCAAAAACTTTTTAACCAAAGGACTTGGTTTGGTCCTCATTTCCAAAAGAACGAACCATGATTTTTCGTGACCACTAAGGTTTATTATATTAAACGAGAATTTTATAATAATCCGCCTCGTCAAGACTTTTCACTGCTTGTGGTCCTTTCATAAATTATAATAGGTCACAAAGAACACCATATATGCAAAGTCAAGTAAATGAACAAACCAATAGATTAGCAACAAAGATTTGTTGCATGATTGCAAGAGTATGCTGAGAGGATGGGTTAGCTTTGCGGGAGAAAATGAAGGTAGAATAAGTGGCATTGGTGTCGTGACTAATGGAAAGATCAAGTTACAAAAGATATGGCTATAGTTGCTGGTCCGGAGGAGCTGGTGGAGACAGTAGTGACGATCCAAGGAGGTTTGTAAGTGCGCACAACATGTTTGTGACTTCAGAGACGGATCAACGAGGATTTGATGACTTTCACGAAATGATAAACTTTTTGCTTTGTTCGAGGATCTTTTATTTTATCTCAAATAAATTACCTATCTCATATTCAAACATTGAAGATTTTTGGAACTCTGTGGAGTATGATTGTCGAGTTGAACCGCCGGTGATGAGAGCTACAGTTAATAATCATTCGATTGCTTCTTCTGTTGATGATATTCATGTCGCTATATAGTTGGGGACATTGATAGAGGATAATGGTCCTACTGAGTATTCTTACTTATTTAGGAATGGTGATTTTCAGCGAATGGGATATTCGGGCCCTATTGGTGATTCACAAAAACGTAAGGGTTTTCTTCTAGGACCATGGAGCTTTCTAATGCATGTGTTGATTGTGTGCATGTCTAGTACAAAGGTGGGTTTAGATGGTATGGGTGCGGCTATGCAATCAGTTGACTTCGTTGATATATAACAAGTCGTTTAGTTACAGTAATATGATATTTTATGAGATTGATAATCAGAGGATAGCAACTGGGGGGAACGATTTATATTATATCCCAGGTTTTTACAAATGATCTTGAATCATGTTGCTCTGGATGTGCCTCAAAGACCACCAATCAATTATGTCGATAGTATCAATAAACAGATTTATGCTCAATGTCGACCTTCAAGTTCATGGAGTAAGGAGGAGTTGAGACCTAGACCTACTGCGTTGTTTAGGGCTATTGTGAATCATTTTTATATGCATCCGCCAAAAGATGGTTTTCTTGATGCGCCTATTCAATGGGCAGGTCAACAACGTGTGATTGAATCACAAGAGCCTCCACAACAGCACGTCATTCCTCCACAACAACCAATTATTCATCAAAAGGAAGCTAATCCTCAGGTATTTAAGGATATTAATCTAGATTTTTCTTTCGAAATGGATATGCCCGAAGTATCTGTAGGTGTTAGTGATGATGCTATTGTTGAATCTGATAGTTCGGATGGGGTTGATGAGACCAACCGTTACATGGCTTTACAAAGGAGAATCCAGGCTGGTAAGAGGAAGAAAAAAGATAGGGATGACGACTCGGATTTTGATTATCTGAGTGATGATGATGAGTCTGAAAGTGACTAGTATCGTTTGATTTGACGACCCAAGTGAGTCTGGGTTGGTGAGGGTTCTGGTTATGTCCCTATTACTTCTACACCAGCGTCAGTGATTGTTGTTTCGGTTGTTGAGGTTATTAATAGAGTTTCTTTGGTGGCTTTAAATGCTCCAGTTATCATCTCTTTGCCTTAGACCACTGTGACACCTTCTGAGGTGGTTAGTTTGTTTGTTGATTCGACGATGATGGCTAAACTTGTGTGCGTGTGACTATGCCACAAGTTTCTACTTCTTTTCCTATTCTGTCTAGGGGTACTAATTCCCTTCCTCCCTACACCTATGATGTTCCCCTGGTCCATGTTTCTTTTGATGCTTCTCGTTCTGACACCGAAAGGTTTGCTGAGCTTGAACGAGTATTGACTGAGCAGTCTCACATTAATCTTATTTAGAATCAGGTTATTCATCAGTTTATCTCTGAGAACTATTTATAGTCAGTCCTCATTGTTGAATAGGCCAGAGTAATAGATGCATTAAAGAAGTTGTAACATCCCAAAATTTCTAAGAATATTATAATTAAATAAATTAATATCAGTGGGAAAGTTTACTCGGGTTAGCCGGGAAATAATTAATAGAGTAGAAGCTAGTATGGGTCGGGCTAGTGTTGGGTAATGGATATGGGTTATGGACTTGGAAAGGAAGGAAGAGGCCATGGGCTTAAGCCCATGATCCATAATTATATAAACCTTAATCCCCATTTTCCATTCATTTCACACATAATCCATACACCACCAAAACACACACACAACCCAAACCAAGATCCGGAGACGAGAACCCGAGCTTGTTGGTGCTAGATCGTCGTGACGGACCAAAGCAACATCAAAGACCAGCTCGTGTTCGTAGTTCGACTCGTTTACGGTACGTTTATATCGAGAACTTGTTCGTTTATGTTCGGATTTAGTCTAGAAATCATAGATCTGTTTTAGTCTGGTAAAAAAACGAATCCAACGAGGCTAAACTTACTGAAATTGATTACAGATTGATAGGTTAATCGTTACTATGAAAAACCCGTATGTATATACATAAATCGCACCCTGTAAACCCGATGTTTTGAACGATTGAATGATTAGGTTTTGTAGGCGCTGCTTAGACGATTCCGTTGATACCTAAATCGAGTTATTTGGTTAAGAAACGAAGATGATTATGGGGATTAAGAACGAACAGTAGCTGCAGCTGGACAACTTCGCTGCAGCTAAGTTCGCCTGATGATAACTTCGCTGGTTGTCAAGTTCGCCAGCTGACTAAGTTCGCCTAAGGTTAACTTCGCCTAAGGTTAACTTCGCCTAAGGTTAACTTCACCTGTTGATAACTTCACCTAAGGTTAACTTCGCCTGAGGTTAACTTCACCTGAGGTTAACTTCACCTAAGCTTAACTTCACCTGAGTTTAACTTAGCACTAAGTTGAAATAATCTGATACGATAGGACGAGTATTGATACGTGTAACCTATATACAGTTAGCAAAGCACAGTTAAAGAGAGGAACCACGATAAACGGAGAAAGGAACCGCATTCAGGTGAGTTTCTAGCCCCACTCCTTGTTATGTTTTCGGGGCTGTGTGCATACTCGATGTGTTTAGTTAATACACTTACCTTAAGTGGTAAGTGTATGCCATATATGATATATGTGATAGATATTAATGATTGACTATCGGCACGCGAACGATCTTCGGATATTGCGCGTACTGTCAGGTTGTAAATGAAGATATGAATGTTATATATGGATGATGTATGATCGTTATAAATGAATGCTTGTCGGGGCGTGAACGATCTTCGGATATTGCGCGTACCGACAAGGAGCATGATTGTTAATTGAATGATGTGAGGAACGCCTAGAGTGTTCTTATGCTACGATGTGTTTATTGTATATGCGAAGTAAGTGTATGGAGGTACAGGAATGGTATGTGAGTTCTACGTCTGACGTAGTAAGTTAGGATGGCAAATCCCTCTAGCTTCTGTTGGACATCGACTTGGCAGGTGATGGCGTAGTTAAGAACTATGGGCCTTATACGTGATATAGATGATAGATGTAAACGTAGATAGGGACAGTGGGCCTTATACGTGTTATAGGTATAGACGCAAACGTAGATAAGGACTGCGGACCTTATACGTATTGTAAATAGGCGTCAACACAGGAAAGGACTGTGGACCTTATACGTGCTATATTTGTGTTGTGGTAGCATAGGGGAGGACTGTGGACCTCGTACGTGCTATGGTTTAGGTTGCAACATAGGGAAGGACTGAGGACCTTGTACGTGTTGTTATAGTAGAATGGTACAGGGAAGGACTGCGGACCTTGCACGTACCAAAACTTGTGAACATAGGTAAGGACTGCGGACCTTATACGTGTTCACGATCTTGAGTACAGGTATAGACGGCGGACTATGAACGTACTCTCGGTAGACTGAGGTTGGTGATTGTAGATATGTATGTATGTATGGTAGTAGGGTAACGGATTAAGTATGGATATGTATCTTCGGATATGTATGTATGTGTATGCATTGTATAGCATCCGATTAACTAGAACTCACTCAGCGTAGCTGACTTTTAGTATGCACGCAGGTGAGTAGAATGAGACAGCTAGCTTGAGCGGGCACATGGTGGGCGAATAGGAGACTGGCATCTGAAGACTCAAGATGTTTTAATGTTAATTGACGTTTATTTTGAAAGACAAGAATGTTTAATTAAGGCAAGTTTTGGATTGCTGTAATGTTTTATGAAAGTTTTTATATTCTGCGAAAGTTTTAATTAACTCTGATTTGTAAGAACTGTGTTTATGAGTAAATCCGACGCTAAAGTAGGGCTACCGGGTTCGGGGCCTTACAAAAGTACTTAACATCTCAGGGGGAGAGTAGCTTCAAAGAAGATGCATTGAAGAATGTAAGACATGATGATACTGACGATGATCCTAAAGCATCAAAAGGTGCAGGTGGGGAGATGCCAAGCACTTCACAAGTTCTTGGTACTCATTCTACAGCTCAGGGAGTCAGGTAAGGCATGTTCGGGTGTTGGAGGTGATGGCACAATGAATGTGGACGAAGAGGTTGATGCTCTTAAGGTTTTAGATGACTTTTATGTTATATCTGATATGGATGATGAATAGAAGAGGGGAGATAAGAGAGATTGGTGAAAAGATAGTTACTGATAAGTCCTTGGAAGAAGGAGATATTAGTGAGGAGGGGTAGAGCATGTTATACCAGTTCCTGTTCATGAACAAGTTTGGATGAATACTGATGGTGGTGAGTCATTGGATCTTGAGAAGATATCTAAACTTGTTGAAGAATAAAGTGAAGAGTCTGAATGGGAAGAGCAGCCCAAGTGGAAAAAAAGGTGTGCTCAATGGTTTTAAGAAGAAAGAAACCTGTGGTTCCCCTTTGGTTTAAAAATCTTATAATATCAAGGGGTTTAATGAATCGAAGAAAGGGATTATATGTTGGTTGTATGATCAGAAGCTGAAATTCTTTGTGTTGAAAAGGTATGATGGGATTCTGTATTTTCCAAGGTTGTTGAAGTTGTTTAATTCTTCACCTGAATGTGAGGTAAAAGATTTGGCAAGAATGAAGTTGATCAACCGTGGTAATGATGATTTTGCTAATTGGGTCAAGAATATTATATGGAAAGAAGTTGTGAAGGAAAACAAGTTCAATCTGTTGAAACCTCAAAAGGGAAATTTTATTGAAGATATTGAGAGAGGTATAATATCAAACAAGAGACCACGGATGATGGTAAAATACAAACCGTTCGATGCTTGAAGAAGATTCCGACGAATCCGATGCCGCATAATGTGTTGAAGAATATGAAGTTATGGGTCATTGATAGTGTAATAGCTGAAGCGGTGATGGAAGATAAAGATGAGCAGGAGTTGTTGAGAGTGTATGATCCAATGCACTTGGTAAATCTCTCTAAATCTGATTTTCAGTTACTCAATGACATAAAGATTTTCTATATCTTGCATGGAATTCAGAAGGGAAGAAGTTCTAGAGAGTGATCTCGGTTTGTGTGAGACTTGGAGTGCATGTTGGAAGTTTTTCTTGAAGACGGTGTTCTATTGCAGACAGAAGAAGAAAAACAAGAAACAAATGAAGCTACTACTAGGGGGTCTGTTGGTGCATTTTGGTGTGTCAGTAGTTCATAGGTTTATTGTTTGTTTTGTCTTTAATAAACAATATGTTTTTGGTTTATGTTTTGTGTTTATGGCGTAGTGGTTAGCGTAGTTAAAGTTTATGTGAAGTTGTGATAACTTCGTGTATTATGTAACAGGCGAAGATATGTGTTATATAAACATATCTTCGGCCTAGGGTTTAGATGTTGTTCATTCCATCCGTACGAACTTGTGAAGTTCTTTACCGTGTATTGATTGATACTGAGATATTATTCAATACAATTAAACGTTTGGTATAATCCTTGTTGGTGTGTTCTTGTTAATTACTAATACTCGTAAACCAAATGCTTAGGGGCTTTGTGTTTGTGATATCTCCTGTAGCGATCCATCCTAGGGACCTACAGTTCACATACAAACTCATTAATTATACTCCCAGAGAAAATTTCAGAACGCACCCGATTTTTGTTTGCCATCAATGCTTGCTGAATTGGTACTTCAGATCCTAGCTCTTGCTTTTTCTTCCATATCCACATATTCTTCAATTTGAAGTCCACCAGCTTTAGGTTTTTCACAAATGGTCTCTTCAGCATCATCATCTTCTCCAAACTCAATCTTTCCATGTGGCATTTCCTCACCATTAAACCAACCTACAATTTTTTCAATAATATCAGAAGGAAAAATTGTTTGAAAGAAATTAGGAGGAATAGGATGAATTTCATCGTATGTGCCTGGTACGAATTCTTCCTCTGATGAATCAGGATCTTCATCAATAAAATCTTCAATTGAACCGAAGGCACGAATGAAATTTGGATTCTTAGAAACTTCATATTCGCCATTAGCTTCCTTATTGACTTCTTCAACTAACTCAGCAACAGCTACCTCGACCACATCAACCTTAGCTTCGTTGTCAGCAACTTCTCCAGTTACAGTATTATCACCTTCATCACTTACTAAAACTGCAACATTTTCTTGAAACAGATGATTATTATAGCTTGTGAGACAAAGCAAGCTTTGTTTTGTGATGTTGAGGCTTCATTTAATTTTTAGTTTTTGGAGTTGAAATGATCAGATGAATTTGGTGAGCTTCTATGATACATGGCTAGTTTGTTATAATCTCTTTCAAAAGGATTTGAACCATTATCTGGAACTTCCTTACTAGTACATTCCCATTTGAAATGACCTTTCTCTTTACACCTGAAACATCTAACCTTGGACTTGTCAAAACTTAATTTTGACGGTGTTCCATCCAAACAATTTCTTCTTGTTATCTCCTTGAACTTGTGTGCTCTCCTGGCCACACTTTCCATACACCAACAAATGTCCAGCATCTCCATCTCTTCTGGATCAATCTGGTCGTAGTCTTCGTTTGTCATGTTGAAATTTACAATTCTTCTAGCAATCAGACATTCATATTACTCGAGAGCTGACCTAAGAAAAGCTATATGTTCTTTAACATTCAATGCTGTAAGACCGTTGGTGTTCTTGATATTCACTACAATTTTGCCTTGAAGTAGATCGGGATTTTGGTTCTGGGTTATTGTTAGATTGTTGTGATTATTAACTTTTGAACATTGTGCTTGAACAACCACGGTTATACTAAGGTATCGCTTAAAAACTTTGTTGACTTCCCACAAATGCAACTACAATGTTGTCATTATAGAAAGCAGTTTGAATCTTTGGACTTTGAGCAGCCATAAATGGTGAACTTTTGTAGTACTGCCCCATGTCTTGTGTAACAGATGAAGTTTTCATCTTATGTTTCTTTATTAATTCAAGATCTTGGGATTCGAGTTTCACGATAAATCTGGTCAAGTTCAATCTAGGAAAAGTAACAAGGATTGATTGTTGAATTATGATAAATGTCCCTCATTCGTCTGGTAAAGTATAAGCCAATTTATCAATATACTCATACTCAGGCTTCTCAATTTCATGTCTCTTCATCTCATTTAAAATATGACAATGCCTTTAAGTTAGTTGAGAAAATGTTTCACCCTTGACCATCGTGAATATGTTAAACTCTTTCTTTAGCAAGGCCATCTTGCTCTTGCGCATGTCAAGCTTTCCACGATCTTTGTTGAGCAAAGCATTTCAAATTGAAAAGTATGACCCATTGTGTTGCAACCTCTGAAAATATCTTACTTGATTGCTTTTGCAATATGTTCAACACTTTCTTCTCTCGCATATACAAAGACTTGTCAGCTTCTAGTACTTGTGATAAACGCTAGTTTGTACCATCTTCATTCTTCTTAATGGCGTATTCTTCTTCAACAGCTACCCAAGTATCATAGTTGAGTGCTTGAACATATGTTTTAAATCTGTCAGCCTATGATGGATATTCTTCCATACAGAGAAGCTTTGGTGGCTTATTCGACGTACCCCTTTCATTATTCAAATTCAAACTCTGAATCAGATTTGCATGTTGCAAAACATAGGTGTTCAAGTTCTCCATCTTTCAAGTTTGAAAAGTATCACACCCCAGCGTATAAGATATGCAGAGTGTAAGGTTATACGGCGTATAAGATATACTTTGTATAAGTTTGTACAAAAACAAGTGAAATATGGCGTATAAGTAATTATGCGGTGTATATGTTCAGAAATTTTTGGTTTATACGGAGATGGTATATGGAGAGGCTTATACTGAGATACATATACGGCGTATAAGTCAATAAAGAACATTTTTTGCAAAAGTTTTTGGTGAGCTGGTTTCAGAGTATTCAAGTTGTGACGAACGGTTTTGGTTTATGGTTTATTCCAAAAGTTTACCATTTCACTTTACTCCTTGTTCCATTTTTTGTATACTAGTCTTTTATGTTCATGAATTTTTATAGTTAACAAA
This sequence comes from Bidens hawaiensis, assembly GCF_021521415.1. Classification (NCBI taxonomy): domain Eukaryota; kingdom Viridiplantae; phylum Streptophyta; class Magnoliopsida; order Asterales; family Asteraceae; genus Bidens; species Bidens hawaiensis. The sequence goes on along the minus strand of NW_027497065.1, from coordinate 66,153 downwards.
CCCTTTTAATAAATCATATAAAAATTAAATTTCACATATATATAATGTAAAAACACTAGTTTGTTGTTTATTTGAATCTATTGTTTTGATTATTATCATTATGAATCTAAAATAATTATTTTCTTTGTTTTTTCTTTTGAATTGTTCAAAGAAATGACAGAAAATAAGATTATGATTAGTTGGAAGCATGAGTGTGTTGTCAAAACATTTCTTGAAACACGTCTTCATGAAATAACACTTCATGGACTTCAATGAAATAGCCTTCAGCCAAAATCATGAAAGAATGTAGTGGAGAAACTGAAAACATAAAACAAGTTCATAGTCGATCAAAAACAAAATTTGCAGCTTGCTCAAAGCTTAAAAACAAAACCAGCAACGTTTATAATCCCATAACAAACACATTTAACTTGTCGAAAGAAGAATGACAAATTGAGTAAAAGGCATTTATTTTGTCTAAATAATATTTGTTATTATAATCCAATATGATTATTTATATTTTTTTTTTTGGGACCAAAACTAATCAAGGAAGATTGGAATCTTCTCAACCTCCTCAAGAAATATGCTAAGTATGGAATACGAGCAAACTATCCACTTCGAGCAAGCCTAATACTTATTCAAGCATGGTATCTTACATCGAGCAACGTTTTCTTCTTGAATTCTTCTAAGTCTTTAGTTCGAGCAAACTACACTTCATCAAGCAAGGTTGTTCTTTAGTCGAGCAAGGTTTGTTTCAGAGAAAACCCTTGACTTTGCCAAGCTTAAGCCAGGTAAAATTGGTGGGTCGAGCATGGTTTCAATAATGATGATCTCCAGCACACTTGTAGAAGTTAAAGGATTATTATAAGGACTTCAAAGAGCAAGGTCTAACATCAAGCAAGCTACAGTAGCCAAGCACATTTACTTTGCTGGAATAAGTCTTTGATAAAAGGTTGAAGAGATCAAAAATAACAAGTTTACTCGTAGGATATTCTCGAGCAAAGTTTGATTATCATGAAGATTGAAGTATGCTTGAAGAATATTTTCTAAGGAAAACATTCATAGGTAAAAGCTTGCTCGCAGAACTGTACTAGCACACTTATGGATTACAAGGTCTGCTCGATAAGACAAAAGCTTACTCGAAGACCTATCTAACACTTGTAATAATTTTGAATACGTTTGAATATGTTTTAGCAATGATTAGGGTTTCTAGAAGGTATTATATGTGGCTATTTAAGGAAATACTATGTCACATTTATGACAACAGTGAAAAACGGGTGATAAGACACTTTCTTAGCAGACCGTAATGCTTTCGTACGGAAAGTTGCCCCACCTGACATTCTACCTAGACACCCTAAAGTTATTCCTTTGTATTATTGTTTAATATCATTGGAAATCTTGTCGGTCCCTTCGATTTCACCTGGATCTTAATTAATCATGTGATAACTCACACAGATTGATGTGTCGACAAGAGAGTTAATGACGGGTTGCTATATTTAGAAAGATATCCGTTTGTTAAAGGCGGAATCAATAACAAACATACGGTTGCAATGAATAATCAAAGGTAGAAAGCACACTTAAGATTCACTCAAAAGATTTCCATTTATATAATATTAATCATACAAAAGGATAATCGATTTAGGGTTTTCTAGGAATCCTAAGACAGCCGTCACACAATATTCTCTCAATTAATGTGTCTGTCTTATCCGTATTGTGCCCCCCTTTGCGGCGTGCCCTAAATATTCTATTTATAGGCCTGCCAACCTAGGACAGCTGTCATTCATTCTGAAAACCCTAAATATATTCAAATTACATAATCAAAATAAACTAAGTGTAAAACAGGTCTTCCGGGTAGGCTTTGCACCAATCTTGTCTTTCCGAGTATGCTCGGCCATCCTTCATAACTTGGTAACATAGAAGTGTGCTCGGGATCAGTTTCCGGGTAGACTTTACTTAAAGAGTATTTCACTAAGTAACATACTCACCGAGTAGACTTCATTCTTCTTGAATTTGTCAGACTTTGCCCGACAACTCCTTACGAGCAACCTTGTTCTTCAATGATCCATTTCAGCTCTTTGCTATAAAATAACTTATTAGCAAAGTGTACTCGGGAGTACTGTTCCTTGCTCGAGCTGAACCTTACCCGATATTACTTAGAGATATTCCTTTATATTTTCAAGCATACTTGGATCATACTTATTAATGAATACCTTGCTCGGTCTTCCAATCACTTGGCTTCTTGGACTTGGTTAACCAAACCTTACTCGGAAGAGTAATATACTTGGCTCTGAAGAACAGACTTGCTTGATAAAGTGAACATTGCCCGGATTTATATAAATTAGTGTACCTTACTCGGAAATGCACTAATTTGCAAACCCTGCTCGGATATCCACTTAAGAAGACTACTTGAAGTAAACCTTGCCCGGTAGGCAAAATATCGTACTCGGCCAAATAAAAGCTTGCTCGGAGGTCTAAGGTGTGCTCGGATCCATTACTTAGCAAATTCAGAGGAGGTTGAGAAGATTCCAATTTTCCATGTACTTCATTTAGGTCAAATCTTTGACTCAACAATCTCCCCTTAGGTCAATTTCTTGACCCGACAAATCTTTTGAGTTTCTTGTGTGTTTGTTATCTTTGTGTTATTTTAGCAACATCTTGATTACTGTTAATTCCGTCTTTAGTAATCATTAGGTCTTTACACTAGCATATTCGTAACCGTCTTTTCAACATCAAGTTGATGGTTACGAGATTGATAGTGAGATAAATCGATCCTGACATTTTTTCACACAGTCTAATAAATTCATAAAAGCTTTGAGAAGTACGCCACTTTATTAACCCAATCTTTGTGTTCAATTGTTTGAGGGTTCTACTTCAAATGGTTGCAAAGTAGTAGTTTATAAGTTTTGAAGAAAAAGTGGCTATGTTTTTATGCTTACTTGGAGAATCTAACACCTCGTTAACCGAATCAAGGCTTGTTCGACCCGGAAGGTTTACCCGGTCCTGGATAGCAGTCTAAATTCTATTTACCACATGATACCGAACCATCAAGTGACCCAAAGACTCCGAAAACAAGTGACATAGCGCACATATCTCTAACATTAACTCCCCTCTTTGAAAGTTCAGTTTTTTTGTTGCACACTTACCCAATAGCAAACTCCAAATGAAACAAATTATCTTCATCGGAACCCATTTTAACCAATAGTTCGCGTCCATCTTTAAATAATTCCCACCTTAAATTTATTACCATGAACTCCTCCACTGTTCCATCACCAGTCTTCCAAATCCAAACATCCGGTTTCATATTTATCACTACTCTAGACAACTTTTTCAGGCATCTCATCACCTCCTCTTTAAAAGTTTTTGTTAATGGTTTCTAATTCATCTCCAAAACCATTTTATTTCTTCGTTAGCCCAAAAGTGGCCATCCGAAAGTAGGACATCTTATTGTCTCTCCAAAACAAATAATGAAGAAAAAATGTTTTTGTCAAACACCCCCGCCCCCAACCCACCTACTTGTACCATCTTTAAATTATTAATTGAGTCACCCTACCCAATTTTACTATACTCCTCCATGTCCCACCAAGAGGTTTTTTAATCGTAATGGTGCTCAGTTTTGAATCCTTGTATAAACCGTCACGATGGTCTTAACTCAAAGAGATGATTTACCATTTTTAAATTCTGACCACCACTTTAGCCTTTCTAACTAAAGAAAGCCACAAAATTCATACTTGAAAAAATTTATAGATCTAAACACATTTCATTTACCAAATTAGTAAATACAATCATAGTTTAGGGCAAACTTGGGTCGAGTGTCGGCCCAACAAAATAAGAGAGTGAAGCTAGGGCTTTAGGCCTCCAAAATTTTGATGCCTCATCTATCTATCTATATTACTTTATAATAGACATAGACAACCTTTCATCTCCCAAATTCTCTCTCGTGAGACGCCCTTAAATTAAATGTCCCATTAAAATCTCCGGAAACAATTCCGGCGAGGTTCACATCTATGCGTTACCCATTTCATTCCGGTTCAACTATTACCAGCGCCTTTTAAACATTCCCCTTTCCTCCAAATCTCAATCATTCCGATTCAACTATTCCAAAATGTCAGGTATAATTATTTTTTATCATTCTTGATTGTCGATTTAATTTCTGATTGTATGATTCTTGATTGTTGCTTTAATTTCTAATTGCTACATTCAGATTACTAGCGGCTTTTAACAATTCCATTTCCCCCAAATCTCAATCATTCCAATTCAATTATGCCCATTTAGTATCGAACTTCTGGTATAATCATATTGTATGATTCTTGGTTACAAACTTTTTATATACATTTTTCATTATCATTACTCTGTTGACTTAATTTCTGATTACTACTAATTCCAAATTGTACAATATGATTTTTGGGATATAAGAATAACTTGGCATACCCACTTTGGTTTGCCCACGAGCTACTCGATCCTATGCTTCATTGATTTTAGTTGTTTACCATTGCTATTGTGAATTAAACTAGATAAATTTGGTGACATATATGGACCCTTTTTCGTCGATATAGGTTACAACTTGGCTGCTACAACTTGGCTTGTAAAGAAGTTTGAGGCTGCCATAAGGGTCCCATCGTCAACAAGGTTAAGGCCGTCATAACTTGTTTCATTAGGTGAGAACGTTAAAGCAAGATTGAAGGAATTCTCATTCATGATATTCTGATGGTTTGTTTAAGGAAATCCAAAGTAGTTAAATTTAAAAATATATATGATATTGTTTTAGCATGTCTTCGTAGGTTTTGATGCGTAATGTAAGTATACAGTCTCATTAAGAAAACAATTATCCTATTTATGAACTTGTTCGTTAGCCACAGATTCAGACTACAGAAGGAGGCTCTGATTGCATGGAGACAGTTTTTGCTACGGTAGAAGGTGAACACTTACGAAAATGCAGTTTTAACAAACATACTTCTAATGCAGCAGATGGGAAACATTAACAATGTTGTCCCTTTATTTGGTAAAAGTTTTAACAAAACCTATCTATTCTTTATGGTTTCTACATGATGTTCTCCTGTGTACTTTGTGCTGATTTGCAAGCATTTCTTTATTATTCAAAATTAATATTGGTTGGTTTTGGCCGCTTTCTATTCTAACCGTGGTCGTGTAACTCGAGTGATGTTTTATCCAGTTGCGTTTGGCTTAGCATTGGGTTGTGATTTCGACTAGATTTCAATAATTGATTAGGATTAAATTGACAATTCCCGGACCAAAACAAAATGGTGACGTGCAAATCTTACATACTTCTTTGTACTACCAACTAAAGATTTCCTTTATCCATTTCCTTTCCTACAGTAGAATGATGATTATAAGTAGGGTGAGCAGAAAACCGAAAATACCAAACCGAATTAACCGAAACCGAAAAAACCGAACTGAAGCATTAACCGACGGTTTTTTTTTTTTTTGAAAAACCGAAATTTCGGTTTCGGTTCGGTTACCCATTTAAAAAATACCGAAAAAACCGAACCGAACCGATTAACCGAACCGAACCGATTAACCGAACCGGTGTATAACCGAACCGAACCTTATTACTTCAGGACCAACTAGAATATTTTAATTGTTTCGCCCAACTTTGTGGTCCATAAGTCTTTGTTTTATATTACCAAGTGTGGCCCATTTAGCAGACAATATTATTTGACTTGATCATTTTTAACTTAATAGTATTCAGCCGTCACTCTCAATTCTCATACTTTCACCCTCTCCAAATCTTCAAACCACTCAGCTACACACCTTGCCGCCTGCCGGAGAGGCGGAGAGAACCAACCTTGTACGTCAGTTCCAGGTGAGTCACATGTATCCCATATGACCGAACCTCTTGCCCATGTTTTTAATGAAATTATTAGTACTCTAGCCTTCTAAGTTTGTTAGGGTGTTTGCTGTAAGTCTGTAACGATTTCTAGGTAAGATCGCATATGTATTTTGAAAGTGGTGTATGATTATTCTCGCAATCAGAAGTTAAGTACAAGTTTAATTTAACTTGGAATATTAAAATAAATAATTTAAATGATTGTTAAATATATTTATAAGTCATATGCGACAACAACAACCGGAACAAATTAGGAGTTTGTTGGTTCAATAGATTTGTAAGAGAAATTAGAGTTTGTGAAAGGAATAGTAAATGTTAATATTTATTTTTGTACATAGGAACTAGTTGCATAAAACAATTAGGGGAAAGTGAATACGGTGCTGTCACCCGCCTAACCTTACACGAAAAACACATCAAAAACTACGTAGTTTTGATTAAAATAAACCCTAAAACTAAAATTGACAAAACACGTACCTGCCTCTTCTCTTCAATGCATCGCCTCTGCTCTCTAATGCAAATTCGCAAGCCCTAGGTTCATCAGTTCAAGCCATTGACAATTAACAAGGGCCAAAATATAGCAATATAAACTTAAACATGTCAAAACATAAACTTGAAACGGTTCAAAATATAATAATATAAAACGAAACGGGCCAAAACGTAGCAATATAAACTTAAATGGCTCAAAACGCAGCAATATAAATTTGAAACGGGTTAAAAATATAATAATATAAAACCAAACGGGTCAAAACGTAGCAATATAAACTTAAACTAGTCAAAACGCAACAACATAAACTTAAACGGTTCAAAATATAATAATGTAAAATGAAATGGGTCAAAATATAATCATATAAAACCAAACGGGTCACAACGTAGCAAATATAAACTTAAACGAGTCAAAACGCAACAATATAAACTTTAACGGTTCAAATTATAATAATGTAAAACGAAACGGGCCAAAACGTCAAAATCTGACGAGCAACTATGTCAAAATAGTTGCTGGTCAAAATCAAGTCGGTTTGTCAAGAATACAGATGAAGCATACCATAGTAGAGGCGAAGTATCTAGTTCTTGTTTAGATTTTGAAATTAGTTCAGCCAGATGTGATAAGGGAACACATACGTCCTGAAATAGAAATTGATTTTGACATTTCGGGTCAACGATAACAGTTTGCAGATACTTATGGTGCTGTTTTTGAGTGAAAATAATAAGAAAAATGAATTAACCAACTAGCTGTTGTCGTTGCTTCACAATTAGGTGCCAATGCTAAACATGCATAAAGAGCTTCCTTCCTAATCTATATCAATATATTTTGTATTAATAAAAAGAAATTAACATAGTAACTATGCAGTGGTTAGTTAGCATTAATTAACCTTCCAAAGTTCCATTTTAGACAAGGTGACTATATTGACCTGTTCTTGACAAACGTAGCAATATAAACTTAAAACGGTTACGATATAGTAATATGCAAACGGGCCAAAATAAAGCAATATAAACTAAGACGAGCAACTATGCAAAATCTACACACATCCGAATTGATGCACATTTGTCCAAATGCAATTAACCAAACTTTGTCAATTTTTAAACTGTTATGCATTGTCAAAATTGTTGTAAAACTCCCACAATTTCACAAAAAGACATTTTTGTCAATTGTAACTTTCTCAATTCTAACTTTATTAATTATAACTCCCACCATTTTTTGAAGAACATATAACCAATCTTTGACTTTCAAAGTCAAAAGTAAGGTAAAACTGCGCAACATGCCTTCAAATATATGAAACAAGATACATAACACAATATAATTCTTTACATTTCTTCCATATACAATTCAAACCATTTACATGGACATAAAAGTAACCAAAATTAGAAAACCTATCAAACTATAAATCAAGTATCCCCTTGTTCGTCTTGCATCATCTCCTTTGTCTTTAATTTAACTTCAACTTTATTCTTTATAGCTTCAAGATCATTCTTTGATGTACCCATACAAGAACCTGGAAAAAAAATCTGGAATACTCATCATAGATGTGGGTTTCGGGTAATGGAAGCAAAAAAATTTCAAATTAATTAGAATTGGTTAAATGTTATTTAATTGCAAAAAGGTATGTACCAAAACCACCATTCAGGCACTTGCTTAACTGCTCAGTAGTCTAGTTTGTATGTCCCCTTTCTTTAAAACTTGATTTTCTCTCATATCTCACTGTAATGCACCACAAACCGACTAGTTAAGATAGGTTTCAACGCTTAATATGACCCGCTTGAGGTAAAACACACCCAAATAGACTCTTTAACTTGATTTAGGATTTCTTTATTTTCTCATAAATGGATAAAGCTGAAAAACGAACTAAGATTAGTAACATGAAGGTTAAAGATAAAACAGTTCAGTAGCTTGCATCTATCAAGAATAACAAGCTACACAATCTGAAATTGGGTAAAAAAAATTAGATTGGACAAAAAATACATGGAATTAGCAACTTGTGTGAAGAGAATTATAGCTAGACCGAGTAAAAAAAATTAAGACTTTGTGGATTAGGGTTCATAGACCAATTAAAATGTTGCATTCAATTTAACACCTATTCTCTATAAATCTATGTCTGAAACACATAATTCGATGATCAATCTCAATATCTACTACATCAAAACCTAGAAAAACTGAAACAATCACACACCAAACGCATCAATTTCAAACTGAGAACACACTATTCGATTATAAACCGTAAAAGTTACCTGAGGTGAGGTCATTGTAGGTTAAATTTAAACTCAAATGGGTTAGTTAAAAAGTGTAGTTGAAAAAGAAAATAGGCCAAAATCCTTTCAAAACGTCTTCTCTTTAAATGCATTTGACCTCTTATATCGATTTGTAACAGTTATATATATTTGTCACTACTAATTTAGCCTTTGTAACAAACAGATTTAGTGCTTATAAAATAATTTTGGAAAATGGACAATATGTTAAAAATGTATTTGTGTGTTTGGTGTAGGTGGTATTGTATGATAAACCATCCGCTGGACTTGATTTTCGATAGCATCTACAGCTGTTGAGGATCTAATCCGATTTGTTCATTGCAAAGGAGAAGATGTTGTATGCAAGCCTGAAAAGATTGCTGTTGAGGATCTAATCACCAGGACGGGTACCATTAGAGAGTTGTTGACCGGTATTATTATAGTTATGTCTAATATGGTTGTATACATCCTCGTAACCCAAAATGAAAATGTTAGATGTGTTCAGGTTGGTGTTTCTTCGTAAGGAAAGGTTGAATGGGAAGGAATGACTCATGGATTCATTTCATTTACTAATCCAATAGTACAACAGGTTAATTTTGTTTCTCTTTTTTTTTTTCCAATTAAGGAGTGAGTTTGGGCTATTCACAAGCTGAATCGAGCTGAGTCGGGGTTAGTTTGAATTTGCCTTGAAATCATGTCCTCAAGGTGAAATTTGAGCTCAGGGTTGGCTTGGTTTAAATTGGAGCCAGCTTGGCTCAGTTACGTTTTTACTAAAAACTTAAAATAAGAATGTGAATAAGGAATTCAAGTTGGATTGGACTTAAGATTGGGTTGGAGTTCCTCGGTTGGGCTAAAATTAAAAACTAAAGTAAAATAAAAAATTAAAGCAAGCTCACCATGGTCTAATATTTAGACGAGTCATTCCCGTCTAAGCCAAAAAGTTATTCAAGTGTGCTTCGAGCCTTGAGGTATATCCCATGTTCCAATTGTTGGGTTGATTTTAGTGTGGGAGTTTTTTTATCAGTTTTTTTTACAGGTGTTAATCAGTAAATTAACATTTTCGAGATATAGCGATTCAGTAGACGCATTCAAAACACCAAATCGTTTATCCTAACTATTAAATATTTATTTTTTTCTTTTTTTAGAAATTTGACGTTAGGAATTATGACCCATATCAACCCAAGTTGGCGATATAATACTAACATTAAAATATGAAAAGTGTAGATTTCTGTAAATTCGTATCTTGAATTTTAAAGACCGAAGCTGATCATTTGTTTTGTTGTTGTCAGTTTGCCTCTGGGACATTGGATGGGCCTACAAGCCTATTAGGATAAAGTCAAAATCCAAAGATTAGCGTAGCTATACTCTTGACTGTTTATCCCAACGGATCGTTACATGGGTCAGAAACTAGAACCCAGTAGATATCCATTTGACCCAAAATCAAGGTCCTGATTCTTATATTTTGAAAAGTAAACACCACTTACTAATTCCGTTTGGGATCTGTAGTTATAGCATAATTCTAACAAAAATCTTATATTTACAACTGCATATTTAGTTTTATTGCAACCTCGCTATATTATTTTTTCTAGTGTTATATTAAATGTATATTTTGGCATCGTAAAATATACCGAACATAAATTTTGCAAACGAAAATACTAGAACCAAAACAAACAGAACTAACGCCGAGAAAATTTCGGTTGCGTCCCCGCCGCAACGCGCGGGTACTACCACTAGTTTTAAAAAATATATATATTATATGTTATATCTTTTTTCCGACTGTTTTTTTAATTCTCTATGTAATTTGCTTTCTAGTATTATATATAACGGGTATGTTTGGCAGGAAGCTTTTATGTGACATTCGTCAAATTCGGGTCTCGACTGTAATTGTTTTTTTATTCGTTTAACTTGTGAACCGACCCGTTTTGTAAACCGACACTTATTATATAATCAAAATGATGGTTTTATGTTACAATATTGTTTTACACTTGTTGGGTCTTGAAAACATCCTTTACAGGCTTTAAAACGCAAAAAAAAAAATCACCTAAAACGAACTTTGGGGCCAAACGGTCATTTTTGAAAGTTGCAAAAAAAATTCCATCAGCTCACCCGCCGCGTAGCGCGACGGGAGACCCTTTGTGGTCGCGCGGCGCGGCCGCCTGCAGATAGATTTGTCTACCTCGTCTCCTTTGTTGTTTTATTGTCCAACGAATCCGATTTTTAACCAATAAACCTCTTGTTTAACCAAATTAAACTCCCCCTATAAATACAAGACCCTCCCTAGCATTAATCCCTGCTCATAAACTCTTTCCTCTCTCAAATTCAAAGATCATACAAGGTTATTTTCATGTTATTGTCGGTTTTGACTTCCAAAGTCAAACTTTATGTTATTTTTGCATTTTAACTAACTTACTAACTCTAACTCGATACTTGAAGCATACGGCACAACATATATGTAATACACACCCCTTGTTACCTTTGGTAGTTACTTATTCGACCCCGGTCGGTTAAGTTTCGGACTTCGTAAGGCAAGGCTTCATGTAGGACTTTCGTGGTCCTTGATATATATACACTTATATAACTTGTTTGCACATATTATTTATGCTTAACTTCTGCTCATTTTAGTTTGTTAGTCATATTTACAAGTCTTGGGCATGTGGAGACCATCTACGAACGCATTGTGAGATGGAAACCGAACCAAACCGAATTTTTGTTAAAAAGACTTGTTGTTGACTTTTTAGTTGTACAACTTAAATATTTTCATTTGTACATTATTATAAAAGATCTATGATATATGGGTATGTGGAAACCATCTATGAACTTATTGTTAGATGGAAACCGTACCGATGCGATTTTTACTCGCTTAAGACACACAAGTGTGTTTTTAGCTATCAATACTTGTATAATTCTTTAAAAATAGTTACAGAGGTATATGGAGATTACCCTCGGCTAAGCACTTTTTAAGATTCAAAACATGAAAAATCGGATGAACACCGACAATTTCTTGCGGTAGTTCGAGTCGATAAACAACTTTCCCAACACGTTCAAGAATTTTGAAAGGACCAATGAAACGATGAGCTAGCTTACCCTTATTTCCGAAACGTACTACCCCCTTCCAAGGGAATACTTTTAGAAGGACAAGATCGTCAACATTAAATTCGATCGGTTTTCGCCGTTTGTCGGCGTAACTCTTTTGACGACTTCAAGCGGCTAGGAGGTTCTTACGGATTTGATCGATGACGTCGATGAATGGAATGCGAGAATCCCAATTCCTACCGAAATCAAGAACATACGCTCGTAGCATATCCTCAAGTGTTAGAATCGTACCTTTGGATTGACCGTCCGTTTGAGGATGATAAGCGGCGCTAAGATCGAGACGAGCTCCCAAAGCTTCTTGAAGTGATGACCAAAAATGAGAGGCAAAACGAGCGTCGCGATCAGAAATGATAGTCAGTGGTAAACCTTGTCGGCACACAATTTCCCGAACATAGATTTGAGCAAGCTGCTCGACATAATACATTTCGCGGATCGGAAAGAAATGAGCATATTTGATCAAACGATCGATGATCACCCAAATGCTATCATTGCCTATTTGGGTGTTTGGTAGTTTAGTGATAAATTCCATAGATATGTCTTCCCATTTCCAAACGGGAATCGGTGGTTGCTCGAGTAGACCAAAAGGTCTTTGGTGTTCAGCTTTGACTTTTGAGCAAGTAAGACATTATGATACATACAACGCTACGTCCTTTTTCATACCCGGCCACCAAAAGGTAGCACGAAGATCAAAATACATCTTATCCGCACCGGGATGAACGGAATACCGCGAATTGTGAGCTTCGTCGAGTATACAAGTACGAATGTCATTGCGATTAGGAACCCACAAACGATTGAGAAAGTACAAAAGACCATCGGGTTTGGTTTCGAGTTGAACTTCGGCTCCACATGACATTTCGTCATACATGTTACCTTCTTCAACGGAGGCACGTTGAGCTTGGAAGATACGAATCTGAATGTCGGTTTGAATAACAACGCTTAGAAGCAGGACAGATTTAACATTTACCTTTCGACTTAGGGCATCGGCGATGACATTTGCTTTACCGGGATGGTAGCGAATTTCTCAATCGTAATCACAAAGTAATTCGGCCCATCTTCGTTGTCTCATGTTGAGATCTTTTTGGTCAAAAATATGTTGGAGGCTTTTATGATCGGTAAAAACCACACATTTCGTACCATAAAGGTAATGTCTCCAGATTTTGAGAGTGAAAACGACGGCACCAAGTTTGAGATCGTGAGTCGTATAGTTATTCTCGTTGACCTTAAGTTGCTTTGATGCGTAGGCGATGACTTGACCTTGTTGGATGAGAACACAACCAATGCCTTGACGAGAGGCATCGCAAAATACAACGAAATTGTCGTTTCCATCGAGAAGGGTTAGAATAGGAGCATTGCAAAGCATGTCCTTGAGAGTACAAAAGGGTTCCTCTTGCTTCGAACCCCATTCGAATGGTTTCCCTTTATGAGTAAGGGAGGTAAGAGGCAAAGAGATCTTTGAAAAATTCCGAATGAATCATCGATAATATCCGGCCAATCCGAGGAAAGATCGAATTTCCGTGGGAGGCGTTGGAGTTTTCCAATCCTTAACGTCCTCAATTTTAGCGGGATCAACATAAATACCTTTGTCGTTTATGATATGTCCTAAAAATTGAACTTCCTCTAGCCAAAATTTGCTTTTGGAGATCTTGGCGTAAAGTTGTTCATTTCTAAGGAGCTCGAGATTGGAGCACAAATGATGTTCATGTTCGGCTTTGGATTTAGAGAAGATAAGGATGTCATCAATAAAGAAAATAACGAATTTGTCAAGAAATGGTTTGCAAACGCGGTTCATGAGGTCCATAAATACCGCGGGTGCATTTGTAAACCTGAAGGGCATAACCAAAAATTTAAAATGTCCATATCGAGTACGAAAAGTGGTTTTAAGAATGTCTTCTTCGCGAACACGCAATTGATGGTAACCCGATCGAAGATCGATTTTGGAGAAACAAGTTGCGCCTTGAAGTTGGTCGAATAGGTCGTCGATACGTGGCAAGGGATATCGATTTTTGATGGTGAGTTTGTTAAGTTCTCGGTAATCGATGCATATACAAAACGAACCATCCTTCTTTTTCACGAATAAGACGAGAGCGCCTCAACGAGAAAAGCTTGGACGAATGAAACCTTTAACGGAAACTTCCTCGAGTTGGTTTGATAATTTTTTCATTTCCGACGGGGCTAAACGATAAGGAGCCTTGGCCACGGGCATCGCGCCGGGCACAAGATCGATGTGGAATTCAATTGAACGAACGGGCGCAAGACCGGTGACATTATCGGGAAATATGTTGGGGAAATCACGAACGATGGAAATATCTTGGATTTTCCTTTCCTTTTTGTCTTTTGTCACCGAGAGAGTTAGAGTACTTTTGGCGTAAGTACTTTTGCGATTGGGAGCATGACATGAGATTAAGTATTCTAGAAGTAGCGTTTCCAAAGACTTTAAGAATTTTTCCGTTGACGAGCGGAATTCGAATGAATTTATCGAAACAAACAACTTCGGCACGGTGCAAAGATAACCAATCCATGCCTACTAAGACATCGAAACTTCCCATTTGTATTGGGATGAGATATATGGATAATTTATACTTGGAAAGAATGAGAGAACAATCGCGGACAATGGAATTGATGGTAATTGAATTGCCATTGGCGACTTCGACGGAAAACGGTCGGGAAAGCTTGGTTCGAGGCCTCACAAGTTTCGACTGAAATTTCAAAGATATAAAACTTCTATCGGCACCAGTATCAAATAAAATTGAAGTCAAATGATGATTCACCAAAAACATACCATTCACCACATCTTTTGCTACTTGAGCTTGATTCGTGTTCATCATGAAAGCTCGCCGTTGATTGCCATGGTTGACATAAGGTGCTTGTTGTGGAGGAGGTTGTTGAAACCCGCCATGGATCTAGCCACATTGATACATCAATTATACAATACGAACAGGAGATCGATCAATACGTTAAATACATACTTTATTGATATGTTAAAGATGAATACATTATGGTGTGGAATAATAACTTATGGAGAGCATAATTACAATAACTTAGATCTCTCTCTCATATCTCTCATATGTGTGATCACTTTACAAATGAGCATGGGTTAGCCTATTTATAGACAATATGCTCCAATTCGTTAAGTTAAGCCTAATTCGTTATACCTTCATAACGAATTTGACTCCATTCGTTATGCTTCCATAATGAATGGTAATACCTTAACGAACTAGCCCTCATTCGTTATGCCTTCATAACGAATGGGCTTATACCTTAACGAACTAGTCTAGTTAACTAATTAATGGGCCTCATTCGCTATCCAATCCATAGCGAATGGGCCATTTACATTAAATATACAACCTAGACTATCTATTACTTATTCGATCGCTACGGACACCAAAACCGTGCACTAACAGACACCCCCCTTTCCGTAGCTATCGAATATTATAATCTTGAATACTTTAACTGCAAATCACCAGTCACAAAACCGTGCACTAACAGAGGTGGTGGTGCTTGGATTGCTTGGATGGGTTGGATGAGTGGTGCATTGAGTTGGGGAAGTTGGGGTTGGTAGGTTTGAACTTAGTAAACTTGGGTTTGGTAGTAGGGTATGGTTATGGTTTGAGCTTGATTGGCAAAGGTTAATCGGGGACAATTATTGCGGAAATGGTTAGGATCTCCACAATTGAAGCAAGTGCGTGGTTGTTGGGGTTGGTTTGGTGGGTAAGGTGCATAACGGTTTTGGGAGTTTTGGGGAAAGGTTCTTGTTTGGTTTGGTTGGTTAGGTTGGGTTCGTTGCGCAGATCGGCAAGTGGTGCTAAGATGGCCAAGTCGGTTACAAGTGGTTTAATGGCGACAAGGCATGTTTGGTGGGTGGTGAAGTGGGCAAGTGTTGCATAGTGGGGCGGTACCGGTATAAGGTCTTCAGTTTGGTGGCGAAGCTTGAGTTTGTTTTTGAGTTTGGGTAACGGCAAAGTTTTGGTAGTTGGTTTTGGGTTTCATTTTGTTGTTGTTGTTGTGTCGGGAAGAGTTGGAGTAGTTTATGGCTTGTGGTGCGGGTTCAAATTTTGCTTGCGGTGCGGGCTCGGTCTTGGCTTTCTCACTCGGTTTCTTGAGGGTTAGGGTACCCGCCTTCTCATGATTTTCCGATAGCGCACCGGCTAAAGTGATGGCGTCCTCAAGGTTCACGGGCTTGCTACTCATAACAAAGTCCCGGATTTGCATCGGTAGACCCCCAATGTATTTTTCAAGCTTACGCTCGGTCGGGGTAACCAAGTGAGGTACCAGAATGCTCAACTCATGGAAATGGAGTGAATAAGCGGCATTATCACCACTTTCTTGCTTTAGGTTTCAAATTTTTCCTCGAACCTTTGGAGCTCGTGTTTAGAACAAAGTTTCTTCATCATGAGTGCCTTTAGATTGGACCATGGATGAGCCATAGCCGTTTCCGAACCTTGGAGGTGCATAACACTACCCCACCATGTTAGAGCGGTTTTTCTAAACATGCTTGAAGCGAAATTCGTCTTTTTCGCTTCGGGGCATTCACTATGTAGGAACACACTCTCGGTCGATTCGAACCATTGCAACAAGGTAGTCGCACAGTTGGTTCCAAGGAACTCGGACGGGTTGGCACTAGTAAATTTCTTGTACAAGTAAGATGCGGGTTTGGGTTCAACGGGTGCAACAACAGGTGCGGGTTGGTTAGCTTGGATTTGGGTTACAAGTTCGGGAATCACAACGGCCATTTGCTTGACGATAAAAGCAGCCATACGTCGGTTGGAGTTCTTGCGCAGTCTTATTGGAGGCATGCTAAAAGATTATAAAGAAAATGGGATAGGTTTTAGGTAAAAAGAAATGAATATGAGGGTATATACAATAAAATAAGATGAAGTTTAGATTTATTGATTATGAATCCTAGAGTTAGTATGGAGAAGATGTTAGAATTAGATAAAATGTTAAACTTTGTTTATAAATAGCAAAACCGAAAACAATCGTAAATGATTTTTGAGAGGTTAAACATGAAAATTTGAGATTTTGAGATTTATAGAGTCGGAAAATCTTGCATGAACCACCAAGACTTGATATTCCCACACTAAAAAGTTAATAAAAACACCACGTTGGAGTCTAAACATGTGCACGAACCACCGCGACTTTTTCATGTTTTTGACTCAAATAACAATAATAACACAATAAATCGAGATACAACGTCATGTCAAAACACTAGTCCACGAACCACCGTAGTTCTATTGTTTTAACATCGAAAATTAGGATGGCGACTGGAACACTCGCATTCGACTACTTAAAGAATTGACATATATATCGCGATTTGTGGCCTAGAAAACGAGCACTATAACTCAACCTTCCCAAGTAAGTAAATCACATTCGATTCTTGGAATCTTTTTGTCAAATAGTCATTTTATAGTGTCTCGTTTTCTATGATGGCTACAAACCCAATATAAACGCAAGCTTTATGGGATTTGAAACAACGGGATCCAAGTTAATCTTGTAATCCATAAAACACAATGAAAATTTGCTTTTTGCGTTTTAAGGTAAGAATACCTTGGAAATACTATGAAAATGTGTGTATGTGAACATTTAGGATATTGGTGAATTTTAAACTAGTTTATAAATAACATGCGATATGAACAATCAATTATAGAGTAAACACGTAAAAGCCCACGTATAGGACCCTAAGCATAACAATACTAGGTCGTTACGTCTAACCACGTATCCTATTGTCATGGCTTTGATACCAATCTGTCACACCCCGACCAAAGGCGGAACATGCCGGGATGCGACGGATTTCCCATAAGCGCATGACACTATTTAAAGCGATAATATTTAACAAACTCATTTCATTTCACAACATCGAAAATGTCACATAACAATATTCATAACAAGTCATAAGAAAATATAACAAAATATAGCAATTCAAATATTATTCATTTTTGCTAATATCCTAAAGGTATTCGTGACGTTTTCTCCACAAGCATCCATAATCAACCAATATGTAAACCTGTAACATTTCATAAAATAAAGTTTATCAAAACAAACGTTGGTGAGCAATTCATAAGTTTGAACATATAAGTATATACTAAGAAAAAGCCACAAAACTCGTATACGAAACAATAAATAAAAGCAATAACTTGGATAAATAGACATCTTTAACACTTTAGCGAAACCTAGCTACAAGGGGATGCCAAGTGGTCTAGGTTTTTATAGTTATTGTTAATTACATTACGTTAACGACACCTTGCTATAAGGGGATGCCAAATAGACTAGGATTTATAGTTCCACCAACCGAAAGCGATAAACACATAGGCATATAATCATAGAACACCAAATCGAGCAATTATTTAAGTAAAGTATATAATAACGTTTGTGGTTTAAGATTCAAGTATAAAACATTTATTTGAATAAGTATGAAATAACACCCAAAAACGAAAGACAGAAAACGGGGTACGAAAGTACTCACATTCAAGTAAGAAACTTGGTTCGGTAAAGTCGGAAAAATGGTAGGACGAGTCTAACGAGCAAGGCCTAAAATAAAACTAAAAATCTTGAATTAGAAAGTTTGTTTTATGAAAACTTAAAGTAAAAGATAAGAAATGTAAACAATTAAAGTTTAAAGTTTTAAAATATAACATTTAAGAATTTATAATAATAACCCTTAAAATGTAAGTTTGCTCGAAACCGGGTTAAAGTATCTAACTTTAATATTTAGTTAACCTATGTTAAGTAATAAGGTGGGAAAAATGCAAAGATGCAAGTTCCTTTGGGATACAGATACTAAAACGGGTCTTTAACGAGTGTTCGGGTTGTTGGTTCGGGTCTTGGTAATTGGTCAAACCCAAAGTCAAGTTTCCAAAATAATGAATGTTATGAGATGACTCAATAAAACTTATTAATACTTAACCAAGTATGTTGTTCTATTGTTTTAGAACTAACAACGCACATTAAGCGAGTGTTCGGTTTTGTCGGTCCAAACTATGTTATGAGATCAAGTTGGATCCAACATTTCCATGTACTTAAGAAAATAATTAAAATCAGTTTGTAAACTATTTTTAAAGAAATATACAAGTCTTGATAGCTTAAAACACACTTGTGTGTCTTAAGCGAGTAAAAATCGGATCGTTTCGGTTTCCATCTCACAATAAGTTCATAGATAGTTTCCACATACCCATATATCATAGATCTTGTAAAATAATGTACAAATGAAAATATTTAAGTTCAAGAACTAAAAAATCAACAACAAGTCTTTTTACAAAAGTTCGGTTTGGTTCGGTTTCCATCTCACAATGAGTTCATACATGGTCTCCACATACCCAAGACTTGTAAATGTGACTAACAAACTAAAATGAGCAGAAGTTAAGCATAAATAATATGTGCAAACAAGTTATATAAGTGTATATATATCAAGGACCACGAAAGTCCTACATGAAGCCTTGCCTTACGAAGTCCGAAACTTAACCGATCGGGGTCGAATAAGTAATTACCAAAGGTAACAAGGGGTGTGTGTTAGATATATGTTGTGCCATATGCTTCAAGTATTGAGTTAGAGTTAGTAACTTAGTTAAAATGCAAAAATAACATAAGTTTAACTTTGGAAGTCAAAACCGACAATAACATGAAAATAACCTTGTATGATCTTTGAATTTGAGAGAGGAAATAGTTTATGAGTAGGGATTAATGCTAGGGAGGGTCTTGTATTTATAGGGTGATTTTAATTTGGTTAAACAAGAGGTTTGTTGGTTAAAAATCGGATTCGCTGGACAATAAAACAACAAAGGAGACAAGGTAGACAAATCCGTCGCATCCCTGCATGTTCCGCCTTTGGTCGGGGTGTGACATTTTAGGATCTTTAAGCTTTAAGTTTTTAAGAAAAAGATCATACTCAATTAAAATTCTTGTTTGGTTCAAGGAGCTTGAAGATTTTAGGTAAGTAGAAAAAGCTTAATGCTTCTACTAGTAGTGTTTTGAAAGAGCTCCAAGTTTTTATTATATTAATTTACTTAAATAACATTCAAAAACTAAATACACTTAGTATTATTGTTTTTAATTATGCCCATTTAGTAATTTTATACGCTTAGTGAGTTCTAGTTAATCATGCTACATACAATCTGTTTACATACTTGCACACATGCCCGAAGGTGTGTACATTATTCATACTTTATTTTACATGCATAACTATCCGTACTACGTAAAGAGCATTCCGCCTTATAACCTCACAGATATTATAAGGGTCCGGTCCCCAACATCACAGATATTATTAGGATCTGGTCCCTATCTTCACAGATATTATTAGTGTCCGGTCCCTATCATCACATATATTATTAGGGTCTGGTCCCTTTGTTTCGTGCCACTGTACCATACCTGTCTTTGCATACTATCCTTGACGATACGTGCAATATCCGAAGATCGTTCACGTACTGTCAACATATCTTACATACATCATTCATACATCATATGTATATCATACATACGTCATTCATACATCATACATACATCATACATATACATCATTCATACATCATATATACCAATCATATCTTTAACTACTACCTGGCGGTACATGCAATTTCTGAAGATTGTTCACGCACCGTCAAGCAATCATCATACATAAATCATACGAGGCATACACTTACCACTTAAGGTAAGTGTATTAACTATCAAATCGAGTATGCACACAGCCCCGAAAACATAACAAGGAAGTGGGGCTAGAAACTCAACTGAATGCGATTATGTTCACCGTTAATGGTTATCCCTTTCTTTAGTTGTGAACGGCTAACTGTATATCAATTACGTATATTAATTTCTATCACTATCCATATCACATTCTAGTTCAGTTATAACCCTCAACGAACGGGGGTCCGGGGACAGCGCCCCTAGCAGTGGGGTTCTAGGGGCGGCAGGCCCTAGCGGGGTCCAAGGGGCAGAGACCCTGGAAAAATTTTATTTTCATTAACTGTCTTAACACATTTTCTATTAGGATTTCATGATAATATTTTATTGTTAACCTCTCAATCCTTTAAGGTATCTTTTATAAATTAATAAGGTTTAAGGGCTATTTTGTAATTAAATCATTCTTCTTTAAGTCCAGGGACTGTTCTGTCTTTCCATTAAACTTCTAGTTCGTTACATGGCTCTTTAACAAATTCGTTTGTCATAATGAACTGGTCCTTGTAACGAATTGAACCCTCTAACGAACTGGTCCTTTAAACGAATTGAACCTTATAACGAACTGGTCCTTTGACGAATCAGTCCATATAACGAATCAGTCCGCGAAACAAATTGGACTTACTAATTCGTTATCTTAGTTAATGAATGGTCATAGCGAATCGGGGGTAATTCGTTACCTTTTCCATAGCGAACTGGGACGCGAACTAAGGGCTAATTCGTTAAGCTTCCTTTAACGAACCACTTGGCGAATCACCCCTAGTTTGTTAACTCCCCGTTAACGAATTAGGGTTAGGTCAGAGAATGTCAGAAACATTCTCTGACATAATCTCCTCGTACGTCGTTTTCCGGCGTCGCCTTCGCCGAAAAACCACGAGTTCGCCGGAAAAACGAGATCTCGCTCGTTTTCCACCGTTTTCACCGTTTTTCGTCCTGTTCGATCCAGATCTGAGCTAGGGTGACCCCTAAGCTCATCTTAGTTTCTGTTTATACCGATTCCACCGGATATCGTGACTTTAACGGTTTAACGGTGTCGGCTCGTCATTTTGTTATTAGATCTAACGGGTTTGAGTTCATACAACATCATACTATCATCACCTCAGGTTGATGCTCGGTATCTTGGAGATTTCGGCTAGAGAGAAACTAGAGAGAGAGAGAGAGAGCTTAAGTGTGTGTTTTGGTGGTGTATGGAATATGTGCGAAATGAATGATTAAATGGGTAATTAAGGCTTATATAATTATGGATCATGGGCTTAAGCCCATGGTCTTTCCTTATTTCCTTCATAACCCAAGTCCATAACCCATATCAATTTAACCAAACACTAGCCCGACTCGTAATAACTCATATTTTTAGTTATTAATCGAAACTAGAAAAACGGGATGTTATAAGTTTTTACTTAACCTTTGTTAAGTAAATATTTGGGTACTATTGAAATATTGCAAAGTTAAATAGATACCAAAACGAGACTTTACGAGTGTTCGGATTTGTCGGTTCGAGTCTTGATAATTGGTCAAGCTCGAAGCCGAGGTTCCAAAATGCTATGAGATAACTCAATGAAATCAAAAGAAGCTTAACCAAGTGTGTAGTTCTATTAAGAAGAACTTTGACGTCCGTTAAGCGAGTGTTTGGTTTTGTCGGTCCAAACTTGTTATAAGATCAAGTTAGATCCAACATACCAAGTGTTTTGAGAAAACAATTAAAGATTAGTTTATAAAACAGTTTTAGAGAAAATATGAGATTCGGTGGCTCAAAACACACTAGCGTGTCTTAAGTGAATGAACTTGGTTTAGTTCAGTCTTGGTTCGGTCCTTGACTTGGAATAAAACCGAGGATGGTTGCCAAATACCCAATAGCATAGAACTTATTAAAATGAACTTAGAAATTATAATACACAATTCATACTTGTAACATATAAATCATTTTAAACATAAAGTATTTAAACAAGAGTTCGGTTTAGGTTCGTCTCTTTATTCGGGATGAAACCGAAAATGGTGGCCACTAGGGGTGAGCAAATTAACCACAATAACAGCAAACCGAACCATAACCGACATAACCGAATAGATTTTAAACAATAACCGATATAACCAATGGGTCAGTTTATTTTTGAAAACCGCCAAATATGGGGCGGTTTTGGTTAATGTTAATTCCAAACCCACCAAAACCGAACTGCCCCATTTATGTAACTATTAATCGAAAAATAAGGGTTTGGAAATTAGAATTAATGCATGAGCAGAATATTTTTACACTTTTACACTTATTGCCGTTAGTTCATTACAAAAAAAGTTCTCCACACCTACTAGGATTTAGGCCAATAATAATTGTAACATTCGTCAATTTCGGGTCTCGATTGTATTCGTGTTGTAAACTTATATTATGTAAACCCGACTCAACATTTTTGGAACCTTAATTAATTATTATATACTATTATTATATACCTCGATCATCAATAAATCGATGTTTGTCATTTATAGTGTCGCTAAGAAAAACATTAGGGGTTCAAACTGATTTTCATAAAGTCGTTATAAGTTTTACAAACCTTTAAACTCACATTAAACATTGATTGAAACTTAAGGGCGGTGTTTTGAAAATATGTAATATATATATATATATATATATATACAAACCCTAACCTTAACCCATCTTTAACAACCACAGCAGCCCCTCTCTTTCTCTTTTGGTTTTCCGGCGACCGGCGACGCCGAACGTAACCCCAACTCCCCGTTCTCGATCTCCGACGCTCCACCACCGAACCCGATTTCCCTTGTCCGTTCTTTTTCTTTCCGACATAGAGATTCCGGCAACAACAACGAAGTCCGGCTACCCCTCCCTCGGCTTTCCGGCAGCCGTATCCGACGGCCCCGTGCTCTGCCTCCAACCTCACCTTCTCTGCAACCCCTATCGACCCCAACCCGTTGCCGACCCCCTCCCTCTCCTGGACGGCGACCGGAAAACTGGGTTTCTTTCTCTCTTTCTCTCTCTTTCTCTCTTTCTCTCCGTCTCTCTCTCTCTCTCTCCGTCTCTCTCTCTCTCCGTCTTTCAATCTCTCCCCGTCTCTTTCTCTCTCTCTCCCTCCGGCTTCTGTCCTTCGTCTCCGGCGGTTTCGGCTCGGGTTCTTCCCAGTGTAGAGCCACGACCCTATGAACATTTAAAAGGTATATTAATTTCTTATGGGTTTAATTAACAATTGTTATCTTGGTCCAGTTGGTTTGTACGTTAGTTATCGAACTAGAGGTCACGGGTTCGAGTCTCACCCTAGACCGGTTTTTGGTATTTTTTTTATACTTAACAAATTATTATTACTATTATTACTAATATCACTACATAAAAATTATGATTAGTATTATTATTATTATTGTTATTTTTATCATTAACAAAATAGTTTTTATTATTCTTATTATTATCATTATCATTATTTTTCATATTTAATGGATTATTATTATTATGATTATTATTATGATTATTAAGTAATATTATCAAATTCTATTATTGTCAATATTGTCCACTTGTTTTATTAAACCGAAACCCATGTCGGGCCTAGTTGCCATTTACCGTCGTCGTCACTCGAGTTATATTTTTATCACTAATACTACTATTATTAAAATGTTATAAGTATTAGTTATTATTAATATGGTACATATAATAATAATAATAATAATAATAATAATAATAATAATAATAATAATAATAATAATAATAATAATAATAATAATAATAATAATAATAATTATTATTATTATTATTATTATTAAAATTCATTAACCTATTAATAATGTATTCAACAAAAAAAGTAATTATTGTTATATTTTATTATTATTACTACTGTTATTAATTTTAACAACAATTCTCAATTGGTAGTATAATTATTATTATCATCATTATCTTTTATATATATATATAACCTATTTTTAAAATTATTATTATCATAAATATCATTATCATTAATAATATTATTATAGGCTTTATTATCAATTCATTTTTATAAAACCGAACTCTTGATTTAAACCTGTGTTGCTTTTATTTAATATTGGTTTAGTTATTTAAAAACCCAATAAAATAATATTATCTTATCTTAATTATCAATTAACTATGAGTCCCTAATCGTTAACAAATTAACCGGTAACCTAATAACAACTGAACATTCTCGTTCAATGTTTCAAAGGTAGTTTCAACTAAAGTTCAAGTTCATTAATATATTATTTATTCGTTTTCAATTAGCTTTCAAGTCGGATTCGTTCGTTTCGTTCGCAAGCTTTCTTAATTTCGATCATTTATTATGTCTCGATTCGTCAATCGAGGTGAGTACTTTCATTTTCCCGTTTTCCATTGTGACACTCGTCAATTTCAGGTTAACTCCATTAATTCAAACTTAAGATCACACGAAATGTAACGCATAACTCATTACATGTAAATTAGGGTTTAAATGACACATGACAATCATTACACAAGTAGTCTTTCGGAATTTCACCGAAACAAACATGAGTCGACTCAAAACGTTGGTGAATAAACGATAAATATCAAAACAACAAGTATGTGATAATTATGTGTTAAATCAATGTGTTACTTGATATTTATATGTATAACCTTAATTCAAGAAGACAAAGTCTATTTTTTGTGCTAGAAATTGATTAACTAGAAGATTAAGGGGCTAAGTGTAACATAATTAACAATATAATCAAGTTATTACTCAACCCTAACTCCCCCCCTGCGATCGGCCTCTCCCTCTCTTGGCAGCCGTAACCCACAACACACACACATACAAAGTGATTTTCAAGTTTGGTTGGAGGATTCAAGGTGCAAGATAGGTAATTAACATCTCCTCTAGCTATTCTAATGATTTAATTATGATATTGAGAATGTTAATCAAAACCCTAAATCTTGAAAGTGGTGATTTAAGATGAGTTAGGGTTTAATTGTGTGTTTGTTGATGAATACTAGTGAACTGATAACTAATTGTATTGTTTTTGATTGTTATTCACATGTTTCTTGAAATTGAAAGTTGAAGTAAAACCCTAGATGTGAATGAAAGATGAAATTGAGATGCATGGTTGGTGAATTATATATCTAGAGGGTTGTATGCATGATTTGTAGTTCATAGGTTATTTGTATGTTGGGTTTTGATGAAAACTGATGCTGGACATATTCTTAATTTCATGTTGAAACCACTGTAACTCGATGTTAATATTGTATTTGGAAATGATTATTGATTCTATGGTCTAGTATGTTGAGTCTAGTTTCTAAATAGTCTAAGTTTGTAATTTTTGGACGTCCAAAATTTAGTTTTTATTATTTTACAAATCTGTTGTGCAAGTCTGATTATGGAGGCCTGCTGGTAGGCTGTTTTGTAATTAATATATCTCATAAACGGCAAGACTAATTGATTTGTTTCCACTCCAGGAAGTTAATGATTTGAATTAGGAATCTGAACCAATTGATTTGGTATTAATTGGATTTACCATGAAACAGGAATAACAAATAACATTCTGTTGCACATGATAATGACTGCTATGTGCTGGGTGTGATGTTTTGATCATTGAGAGAAAACCGTTTTTGATAAAAATATAATAAAAATATTTTTAGAAACCTAACTCACTTGTGCTCCTGTGATGATTTTTGGTGATTTATTTGATATATTATGATTTATTAAATTGAATAATCTTGTTGAGTAAAAATCTGCCTGGATAAATTAGCTGCTGAATTACTTGTATTAGCATGAAAAATGATTTGTTGATCGATGTTTGCTATATTATGACTTATTTTCCCTTGTGGGGAATAGTTGTTAGTAATGTACAATGGTAACACATAACACTTAATACCTATTCACACATGTAACTAATCACCAACGTGTTTGTCGAGTCACACCTGTTTCACAAATTAACACAAACACATCTAATGCATAAGTTTTATGTGTCGAGTCTAGGGACTCACTCGTAGTTTAAATACTTAGAAAATCTCCTTTTGTTTTTAGAGCACTGGTGGGGATTTTCTTTGAACCACACCTTTCGCGGATCTTTTTGTTATCTTCGCAAACAGTGAGTTTCACGGCCCCTTTTACTATTTTTAAATGCTTTTATTAGGGGGAGATAACATACTCCAATAATGTAGATTTTGTTACTTTATTATATATCACTTGTATGGCTAAGTGGCAAACAAACCAACTAAAGTCCTTCTGAACATCGAACCGGTTAATATTTGGATAACAGCGAGTCACCTTTGAGTAGTACTACTAGGTTTGACAAACCCCACCCAACTCTAAACTCGATTGTAGGTCGAGTGGATGTAATTTTGGCTAACACATTTACCATGGTCGTGGTTGACATGGTGGCAAGGCAATCTTTAAACAGTCAGCTTCGGTGTCGAACACTTAGTAATACATGCTTGATAGGTTAGCTACCTATTGATATATAATTGACTTAACACTATCTGGTAACGCTAAAACGCAAATGCTTTATTTGTATAAACTTGTGAACTCACCAACCCTGTGTTGACACTTTTAGTATGTTATTCTCAGGTAGCCGAGGCGGGCGCGCGGTATAGGACATGCATTCGCTGAAAACCATTGCTTTAAAAACTTCTTTTATTTTTTATCTTGATAACTTCGGTTTATAAGTCTTCCTGTGTGGCGCAACTTTTTGCTTTACAATTTACGCTTCCGCATTTCATTTAAGACTTGATGTCTTGTTGGTTTTGAAAACTTTAAATATGGTGTTTGATTATAACTAATGGTTCCGATCATGTTAGTTCACACCCTCTAACGGTAAAACTCCGTTAGTGGAATTTTTGGGTGTGACAGATTGGTATAAGAGCCATTGGTTATATCGAACTAGAATTGCATTCATACTAGTCTATATCCGCAACGACCCATTGGTTATAATTTTACGCACTGCATATATAAAAAAATATTATATATTTAGTTATTCGTGTCCTTTATCTCTTTACCTCATTCACTCATACGCGCGTAACCCATACACGACTTATCCTGTAGGAATGTCAACGTCATCATCATCTGACCCAGTGTCCCATGTCCCGGGAAAGGAACCACAACTACCCAACTCATCACCACCTCGGGAGGTCCCAACACTAGCAGCTCCCGCACCGAAGAGACACCGCCTATGTGGAGGCATTTACGAGTGCAACGGTAACTTGGATTGGTACCCAAGATTGATCGAACGGATTGTCTACCAAGGGCAGGTTCCCCCACTACCTCCCCCGGCCTTTCCTTCATCTTTCAATACCCTACCACACATAACTTACCAATAAAGCGCGCTTTGGCAGCTCTCGCTTCCTGTTTAGAGCGTGAAGTGGGCTTTATGCGCTCCATGAGTGCGAAGGGTACTGAGGTGAAAAAGGATGGAGCTAATGTTTGGAAGAGACTTACCTACCTGACCGAAGCCATGAAGGAAGTTTAGGATGCTCATGTGCATCAAATGAAAGTGATGACCAAGATGCAATCAGAGACGATAGACTTGCAGAACGAAGCGGGGAAAGCAAGAAGCCTTGCAGCAGTAGCTCAAGCTCGTTGTGAGACACTAGAGGTGCGAATTGCCCCTAACGTAGCAGGACAGGAGGAGGATCTCCAAGAAGATCCCGAGGAAGAACACGAAGAAGATCCCGATGAAGAACCCGAAGAAGAGCAGGAGGAAGAGCCGGCTGAGGAGGAGGCACACTCTGACGTGTCCTCAGAAGATGACATCTAAGGAGGATAACACCTAGATGGAGGGGTTGTCTCCATCTAAACTTATATTTTTTTTTCTATAATTTTAAGGATTGATTTTAAATACTTTGTAGCGGATATAATGGTTTTAATCATGAATTATTATTTGGATTATTATATGGTTGTGATGCGATGTTTCTATTTCTATTTCTTTTTCTTTCTTTTTTTTTCTACCTTTTATTACATGTATGGTGTGTTGCATATGAAACCGTGAGTTCATGTCTAACATTTTATGTTGTGATTCTAGGAGATGTCTGGAAGAAACGCTGGTCGTGGTCGCGGTAACATCAACTTGACCGCGGTAGAACTCCAAGCCTTGTTGAATGACCATGCGGCGGCAGCTCTAGCTGCGCATGTTCAGAATCAAGCTGGAGGTCCAGCCGGAGTCTGTACTTTGAAGAACTACCTGGACTGCAAACCCAATTCGTTTGCTGGCACTGAGCAAGCCATAGGTTTCCTGCGTTGGGCCGAGAAGGCAGAGTCAGCTTTTGAGATGTGTAACTGTCCACCAGCCAGCAGGGTCAAGTTTGCTGCTGGAACACTTCAAGATTCCGCCCTCACCTGGTGGAATTCTAATGTGCAGATTCTTGGTTTGGAATTGGCAAATGATATGAACTGTGAAGAATTCAAGAACATGATGCGAGAAGAGTATTGTCCTAGAGAGGAAATCTCGAAGTTGGAGTTGGAATTTTGGGCGTTAAAGATGGTGGGTTCTGAGATTGAAGCCTACACCACCCGTTCCCATGAGCTGGTGGTGATGTGCACGCGGATGGTAGATCCGCCAAGTAAGAGAATCGAGATGTATATTGATGGTTTGGTACCCCAGGTTCAGGGCATGGTGACGGCTTCTAAACCAACCACTATTCAGCAAGCGATCCGAATAGACCACAAACTGACGGATCAAACAGTGTCACAAGGTGCGTTACCACCTAGAGGTTCCACCTCTAAAACCCGTGACAACTCAAGCACTGACAACAACAACAACAACTCTGGGAATGGAAAGAGGAAGTTTGACAACACCAGGTCCTCATCATCGAACCCTCCACAAAAACAATACCACCGTAGACCTGAACTAACTCGGAACTTCAATAATCAGGGTTCCAACAACTACAACGGTGGCGGACAGGGTTCGAGTGGCTATGCTGGAAAGTACCCAAAGTGCAACAAGTGCAACTATCACCATGATGGCCCATGCAACCGTATCAAGTGTTTGCGATGCGGTAAATTGGTTCATCAGGCCAAGGACTGTAGGGGAGACCTAGCGGGTAAGGGTGATCCTAAACAGCCTGTAACAACGAAAGGGTGCTTTGAGTGTGGTCAAGAGGGTCACTTGAGGAAGGATTGTCCAAAACTGAAGCAAAATGAGAGCAACAGAGGCAATAACAGTAACGGAAACGGTAGTAAAGGTAGAGCTTTCGTCATTGGATCGGGCGAGGCCCGCATCAATCCGAATGTGGTTACTGGTAAGTTCCCTGTGAACGAATGTTTTGCTTCAATTTTGTTTGACACTGGAGCTGATAGGAGTTTTGTATCGAAAGCCTTTAGTAAACTCTTAGACTTAACTCCAACCCCGTTAAATGCTAAGTTTCCTGTTGAATTAGCTGACGGTACGTCTATAGAAACCACTCATGTACTAGCAGGATGTGGGTTGAAACTGTCGGGTCATACTTTCGATATCGACCTCATACCTTTTACGCTTGGTAGTTTCGATGTTGTTGTCGGCATGTGTAAGTCCCGAATCTGGATCACTACAATATGATATCAACCAAATGAGTATTGGTGCGGAATACCAACACACGGTGATTCAAGAACACGAATAGAGAAAATAAATTAACATAATGTTGCTTCAAAACACACGTATATTGATGAATACGTCGGGTGCTTAAGCACTTACAATACTTGAATAAAGACAAGGAATGAACAACCTTAACCCTATACATTACACATCTATATATAGGGAACCAAGTAGAGTAGACGGCCCAAAACAACCATAAGCCCACCGAGAACTCAATAGTAGTTCTCGGCTCACATGTAAACCCAAAAACCAAGCCCAACTATAGTAGACCAACATTAAACTAAGCTCAAACCACAAAACTAGGCCCAACAATTTCCCCATTGGTTTGTAGCTTGGTCTTTTATTCATGCTCCATGTAATCAATGTCAACATCTTTCAAAGCACCCGCCCAAAACTTGCACCGGATAATAGTAGCTACCATATTCGTGAATTCTTTGGCAGCCGTCTCAAAAATCGAATCCGCAACAATCTGAAAAGTACTAAGCGTCTTGATGTCTCGTTCTCCCAGCTTCAATAAGTCTCTTGGTTCAACAAACTGGTATTGGCCCTTTCCCTTTTTCAACTTAATAACGATAGTAGCAGTGACGCTATCATATATCCAGAATCTTATATTATCCAAAGTGCCATCTGGAATCTTTTCAGGAATAGGAATATGAGTAGCCTTGTTTGTTGCTAGCCACATAACGTTAACCATAGTTTTTCCAGTCCTCGGATCCTGGACTCCCTTGGCTTTCTTTAGAAAAGACTCTGCAGTTGGCATATTTGGAAAACCTCTGTCAACTTGTCTTCTTAGAAAATTCCAGAAATCTATACCACGCTTATCATTTGTCGGATTGGTGAAAGGAGAATTTATTAGATCACTCAAATCTACTTTAGTCCAGGAACCAAAATCTTTCATCTTCTTATAATATTCGGTGACTCCTGACTTCTTCTTCACCCACCACATATTTTTATCCGCATCAAAACCCCATGACAGAACTCCCGATCGATCACCATATTTAGCATTAAAACCCTTTTAAAATTCAATAACAAACCTGTCTGGATGATCCGACGATTCAACATTGTGATTTGAGTTTTTCATCACCAGCAGCTTTTTCTTTCCCTTTTCAAGCAGATTATTCTTAATTCTGTCATATTTCTCTTTGGAGATGGGGGAGCATCCGTATATTATTGCAGGGATTCCGAGTCATCGATGTTTTCAACAGGACGACCAGTAGAACTACCACCTTGATTCACGTTGGATTCTTTAGAAACTACATCTTCACTGCCTTTAAACTCATCTCCAAACTTCTGAAACAACTTTTGTTGGAGGTCGAGATACAGGGCCGTCAGTTCACCCATGTTTGACTGTAGTTCCTAAATCTTGGAGTCTTTATCGGAGTTGCCTGCTTCTAATTCTTTAATACGAACATCTTTGACTACCGAATCTTGTTCGAGTTCAAAAACCCGACGTTGTAATGCATGAACATCAACAGGAGCATCTTCAAGAACCACGCCTTTACCTTTATTCTGAAGATAAGCTTCCTGTATGGCCAGAATCTGGGCTACCTTGTCTGACGTACTGGCGCTTAACTGACCCTGAGTGTCTGGGCCATATGAACTGGTGGGAAGATCACCAGTGTTGAGTTGTGGAATATCTGTATCAAAGTCAAAATCATCACCGAAATCACTAGTCAAAAAATCATGAAATGATGGCTCATCAGCAGGTATATCTTGTTCAGCTTGTATTTCTGGAGCAGGTGTCTCAGGTTGAGTAGAATGTTGAACTGGGTTGGTTGTTTCATTTGTTGTTGGTGTAGCGGTTGTTTCAGACTCATTTATCAACACGCCAGGCCTTGGGTCTTTCTTTCTTTGTTTACGAGGACCGAGGTCTGCAGTTGGATCTTCAGCTATGTCTTCTTCATCAACATCAGCAATAGACTGAGGAGGTTTCAGAGCAATTGACTGTAACAAAGCTTTCACAGCATCCAAAGCACTTAAATTTTCAGTATTTGGAGGGGTATCTGATAGACGGTGTTCAGTTTCATCATCTTCATCATCAGAAATCTCAAAAGTAGCAACACGCGGTTGAGATTGTACCGCGTGATCATCAGCAACCTGAGCCAAAACAGGCTCATCTTCTGTCTTAGTAAATCGTCCAAATTTCACCACATCATGATGGCCCCGATAAACAATCTTGGCCCCCTTTCTGTTTTGTTTCATCAGCCCAAAGGTATTGGGCCCAATGACTTCATATCCATTGTATCAACAGATTTTACAAGGTCTGGAAGTGAGAATAAAAAATCATCCACAGGAACCTTAAATAGATAAGAAACATTTCATTCTTCTTCCTTTTCAGATTGCTCATCATTTCATTGAAGACGAACTTGGAATAATTGTAATTCCAATCCATGATCAGAGCGACAATGGCGGACATCTGAGTGTGACTAATCTCATCAGAGCCCCCTTTCCTACCGGACAGAAAACGTGTGAATCAAGAATCTCCAATATGGGTGAAACAGTTTCTTGATTGCCGGAGGATAGGTGCCTTCGTAACCAATCCTTGTAAGAACCTCTGTGACAGTAGCAGGAGAATACTCCGTCGGGTAATCAGGTTGATCACCAAACAGTAACACCTCTCTCACAATCTCCACAGTGATGCTAACTGGCTTCTTCTGTATTTTGGAATCTATGGATATGACTCCGTATTGTCCTTGAGGGTTGATTGATACGTTGTTTCAAAAATCAGAGATCATCTTCTTACATATGACAGGATTCTCTCGAAGTGCAAGAGAGATCCTCCAGGTGTTGAGAGCTACTATCATCGAATTGAATTCCTTGTGAGCCATGGGTGGATCATATAAATATCCAGCCATGTTGTGCGAGTCAGCAACCTTTAATGTATTATGATCAGCCATTTCTGCACCAAACGCGTCAAGTTAGACAATTAATCAATTAATCAATTAATCAATTAATATTCAACAGTTTTTCATAAGAATTTTCTTTGAGCCCAGATCAGTTTATGGCCCATGTTTCTTATAAAAACCAAAGGGAGATATTATACGGCCCAAGTTCACAGCATAGAATGGATTTGGGCCCAATCAGTGAGAGTTAGGCCCAAATGGAGAGATTTCGGTCAACAGGTGAGTTCTTGGTCAACAAAAGTCAATGAAAATTAGCCGAGAACTGAGGTTCTTGGTCAACATTAAACCGAGAACAGGTGTTCTCGGTCAAGACTTGACCAAGAACGATGTTTTCTGTCAAGATAGGGGGTTCTCAGTCAACCAAAGTCAACCGAGAACTTCTTAGACAGCTGGGGACAGAGAACCCTTTGGATTCCACCTTGAAATTCATGTAATCATCTTCAACCCGCCGAGATCCCTAAAAACCTCCATTAAACCTGCATTAACTCGTTGACAAATCAGCCGAAAACCTCAAATCAACACTAATATTTCCATCAAAACCCTAATTACTCATAAATCCAATTTTGAATTCAAGCCACCCATGAAATCAGTTCACAGTAACATTAAAATAGTCCTCAGTGTCAAATAGATCTTACTGATCCTTGTCCAGTACCTGGTAATCAAAGAAGAACACTTTAAATGGTGATTAGTAATGAAGGTTTTGATCTCGGCAAAGAAGATTTAGAGAGATGATCTCGGCTAAAGGGATTAGAGATTTTGGATTTTGTAAAGTAATAAAAGTGAAAAAGAAAACCTGTTAAAGATATTTATACCAAAAACAGGCAGGCCAAAATCCCTTAATGGGCTCAAAGCAGGCAGAAAATTAATGGCAGCCCAACAAGGGTATGACCTAGCAAAAATGACCCAAATCTTTCCAATCCCAAAATTAAGAAAACTTAATTCACACGAACGTTTAGAGTGAAAAAAAATTTAGGCAAGACCAAACAAAATAAAATAAGATAACATAAAACTAAAACAAGAAAAATAAATCCACACAGCAGTGAAAGACGACTCCCTTTAATTTATAAAGTTGGGATCAAATTTCAGTTCTTAAAAAAACTGCCGCCCTTTTTTTGAAAAGATCCGAACATGGAATCATATCGTTTATGAGGCTGTCACAAGGATTCATGTTCATCGTTATTATGACATAAGAGACAAGTTGATAGCAGGTATAACATACTTAGCATGATTTTCATTGCATCAGTGATATTATCAATATTCAGTTCTGCATAAAGCTTAGATGGACATCACTCATTGACCTGTGGTGCCTCTTATCTCTTCTCAAAGCATATTTTGCTTTCCCCAGATCACCCCAATTTGACTCCAACCCCCTAGTGCTTGATCAAAAGAATTTATAAACGCAAAAGTTTTAGGCTTTAAGGTTGAACGTTGGATTTAGTGCCAGTAAACTGACAAACCTTTCATTCGAGACATGACAGGACTTACTTGTGTACCCCCATCTCTGTAGTTCTAGTTTGTCCCTTTAAGCCTCTTAAAATTTATTTTAATAATAGATAAATAACTCATACATAACTCTTTTGTTGATTTTTTATTTTTTATTTTTTTTTGGAACAAAAAAAACATAATTTTTTTGGTGATCAAGACACTAAAGGGCTCGTGTATGACTGGGTAATTGCTTTTCTGCCTATCAATCGGAGAGATGTACCTGGAGACATGCACCTGTCTTCAAAATGACTCTCCACATTAAGTTTAGCAAATTTAGTTTATATCACTTCAACTTTTACGCATCATGGAAAGCTACCATACAATATCAATGACTGTTCTAGAGCCTTTTAAGCTTAATAACTACACCCGTTAGGCACACAAAAATGATTTATCTATTATTTTCCAAAGGTTGAATCAATTTTCATTTGAAAATATTTTTGTGGCTTCTAAAAAGCTGTTAACTGAATAGTAATATCATTTCCGAGGGAGTGGAGTAGAACACACGTGTTAAGAATTCAGTCACCCCGGTCACTTTAAGCCTTCAGGTAAATGGCTATCCATTATAACAACAGGTGGTTAACCAGACCAAACATGCATGAGAACACATGTCCTTCCAACTCAGAGTAACCGACATAATTTTAAGTGAAAGAATACGTAACACAAAACACATCATAATCGCCCCGGGTGGTTTCAGTCGTAAAGTAAATGGCTATCCTGTGAAACTACAAGTAGAACACCGGACCAACCATATACAAGTATATGTCCTTAAAACTTGAGCAACCGACATAATTTTAAGCGATAATGAATCCTGAAAAGCTCAAACTATTTTTTTTAAACGCACACACACTATTTTTGTCTTTTTGATTTTTCTCCCCCCTAAATTTTTGCAAAAATAAACAAACATGTACAAATTTTATCCCCAAAAAGACTCAATCCTCGAAACGAAGCATTTTAAGAAAACTCACAAGTACATTAAATTTTGCTGTTCCAACCGGTTTAGTAAATAAATCCGCCACGTTTTTTTCGGTGTGGACTTGTTCAAGATGAATTATTTTCCGATCGAAACAGTCATGAATAAAATGAATTTTAATATCGATGTGCTTGGTTTTAGAATGTTGGACATGGTTTTTCACAATAGCAATAGCCGCATCATTATCACAGAAAATAGGAGTGTCAAGAATTTCCAAACCGTAATCCAGCAACTGGTTTTGCATCCAGATAACCTGAGAACAGTAAGCAGATGCAGCAACATACTCCGCTTATGCAGTCGAAGTAGACACCGTCTGTTGTTTCTTGCACTGCTACGAAATGAGACGGTCTCCTAGGAACTGACAACCAGCTGACGTGGATTTCTTGTCAATGTCATCTCCACCATAATTGCTAACAGCAAAAGCATAAAGATCAAATTCTGATTGTTTGCGATACCAAAGGCCTAACTTTGGTTTTCCCTTCAGATATCTAAAAATACGTTTAACAAAAATTAAATGAGAGAGTTTAGGATTAGCCTGGAACCGAGCACACTGGCAGACTGCAAAAACAATGTCAGGACGACTTGCTGTCTGATACATCAGGGATCCGATCATCGATCTGTAGTAAGTTTGATCTACGGGACTCCCATCAGGATCAGATAACAATAGTGGTCTTTCCGCCAATGGAGTATTGGCACTCTTTAAATCTTGAAACTCGAACTTTACTAGCATATCCTCAACATATTTCCCTTGATGGAGTAAGATTCCTTCTGAGCTTTGACGAACCTGTAGCCCCAGAAATGTAGTCATCTCACCCAACGAACTCATCTCAAACCTCTTTTTCATCACCCCTTCAAATTCTGTACACAACTCAGTGCTGGTGAATCCAAAAATAATGTCATCAACATAAATCTGGATGAGAATCAAATCTTTTTCGACAATTTTCCGGAACAAGGTTTGATCGATGGTTCCACGCTTGTACCCATGATCAAGAATATGTTTGGTCAACGTAGCATACCACGCTCCAGGAGCTTGGTGTAACCGGTACAAAGCCTTGTCTAGTCTGTAGACGTGATCTGGTTTCTTGGAATTAACAAAACCAGGAGGATGATCAACCTAAATCTCCTCTTTAACTTCTCCATACAAAAACGCAGTCTTGACATCCATCTGATACACAGTGAACCCCATGAATGAAGCATATGCCAGGAAAATTCTAATAGCCTCAAGTCTAGCTACTGGGGCATAGACTTCAGTGTAATCTAACCCCTCAACCTGACGAAAACCTCGAACTACCAGTCGAGCCTTATTACGAACAATAACCCCTTTGTCATCTTGCTTATTTCTGAAAACCCATCTAGTGTCAAGAGCTTTCTTTCCTTCTGGCAGTTTAACCAATCTCCAGACCTTCAACTTATCAAACTGATTCGACTCTTCATGCATCACATTAACCCAACTTGGTTCTTGAAGAGCCATTTCTACATTTTTAGGTTCAATCTGAGAGATGAAACATGAAAACATACATCTGTTTTTGTATCTTGTTTGGATTATGGTGGACACTCCCGCTTCAACTGGACCTATGACATTTTCAATCCGATGATCTTTCTGAATTCTTGATAGAATTAACTGTTCAGAGACATCACCGGTGTGTTGCAGATTTGACAAGTTCTCAATATCATCAACAAGAGGGTTTTTCCATCCAGATGTTGCCGTGTTGTGAGAGTATGAGGTGCCGCCGACATATTCATTTGGAATGTCATCGGGAAACAAAGTGCTCCCGAAGATCTGACGAATAGAACTCTCCCCATCAACATTGGTTGCATTTTCACTTGTGTTTGGCGAGCATTCTGGTTCTGGAGTTTTGTTGGACTGACTGTCAGTGGCAGGTGAAGCCTCAATCGATTATGCAATATCATCATCAATAAGTGGAGAAATATGAGACATAGTCTGTGGAATTTCCTTCGCAACTTCCACCGTGGGATCACATGGAGGTTCGGAGTTGATGACTGGAAACACACTGAATGGTTTGAAAAATTCATTGTAATCGAGTAACCAATCGGGACCAACACGAGCATCTGTCTCATTTTCTTCCAGCCAACGAACTTCATAAGACTCTATAATCTGTTTGGTGGACTTGTTGTAAGCCCTGTAAGCTGTATTTCCCGCATACCCAACAAAATAACACTCATTGGCTGCAGCCCCAAACTTTGGAGTGGTTTCAAAATTCAGTAAAGTACACGGATAACCAAACGCTCTGAAATGTGCAACCGTGGGT
Organism: Bidens hawaiensis; assembly: GCF_021521415.1. Taxonomy (NCBI): domain Eukaryota; kingdom Viridiplantae; phylum Streptophyta; class Magnoliopsida; order Asterales; family Asteraceae; genus Bidens; species Bidens hawaiensis. The sequence continues at coordinate 28,722 of NW_027497065.1, read as the reverse complement.
TGATGACCGTAAACAATCTCATATGGTGTCTTCATATTCGATTTGTTAATTATCACCCGATTTTGAACATAACATGCCGTGTTAACAACTTCTGCCCAAAAGAACAATGGCAATTTGGAGTCACACAGCATTATTCTTGCAGCTTCGATAAGGATTCGGTTTCTTCTTTCAGCCACACCATTTTGTTGAGGAGTTCGTGGGGCGCTGTGCTAACGAAGTACCCCCTTTTCTGAGCAGAAATGATTCAAAGTCGCATTCTTGAACTCTGTTCCATTGTCACAACGGATTCCCTTCAGCTTTAGATTCAGTTGATTTTCCATGAGCACAACGAACTTCTTGATAAGATCTGTAGTTTCACTCTTATTTGACAAGAAAAACACCCATGTAAAACGTGAGTAATCATCAATAATCATGAGACAATAAGAGCTACGAGACAGACTCAGAACATGAACAGGCCCGAAAAGGTCCATATGAAGTAGTTGGAAAACAGATGAAATAGTATTAATCAATTTTGACTTGTGAGATTTTCGATGATGTTTGCCCAAAGCACAAGCCACACATTTTTCAACGGTCACAAAATCCTTGATTGGTAAACCACGCACTAAATTGTTTTTAGCAAGACGATTCAAGTTTTTAGTATTAGCATGACCAAGCCGACGATGCCAAAGCATCGCATTATGTTCCGACACTTTTGAAAACAAGCCTGTTATTTCGTCAGGAACATTTTTATTCATGTCGATCACATAAGCATTATCTTTTCGTTGTGATCGAACAAGAATCCAATCTTCTGGTATGATTATACCAGATTTCAGAATTAAGCACTCCTTTTTAGTAAAATGGGTTGAAAAATCTTTGTCACAAATTTGTGACACGCTCAAAAGACTATGCTTCAATTCTGGAACAAAATTAACATTTTTCAACTTTAAAACACCGTTACTTACAGTACCCTTCTGAGTGATCTTTCCCTTTTCTCCTCCCGCGAAGGACACGTACCCACCATTAAATGTTTGAATGTCGTGTATCCGGGTAATGTCTCTTGTCATGTGCCTGGAACAGCCACTATCAACATACCAAGGTCTGATGATATTCCTCCATAGTTGTCCCTGCACAAAGCTCGGGATTAGTTAGTTTTTGGTTCCCAGTCCATATTTACACTGGGTGACCCTGATTCGTTTATAGTTGTCACAGACTGCCATGACATATCCTTTTGATCATCAAAAATAGATTTTGTTGAATCTTTTGCCGGAGATTTAGGCAACCGTCTATGTCTGTGTGACTTGGAGTTATATGTACGAACGGTTGTCATAACCTCCGGTGATTTGGACGTGGTAGGAGACGAATCCTCCCTTTTCTCCTGTTTGGGCTTAGTCTTAGCATTTATATTAGAGTTTGAATTTGAAAAATCTTTTCTGACCATTCTTTTGGACCTGTTAGGTTTGGTCTGATGAGGACTAAACCTGCCAGATTTGTTTTGATTCCAATCATCGTCAAAGGAACTAGCTGGATAATGCCTGAATCCTTGTTTGTACGCGTTACGAGACACATATGGCATATTCCTTTGATAAAATCCGTAGTAGGGAATATACGGACGATGTGGACAGTTTCTGGCAATATGACCAGGAGTGCCACAGTTAAAACATGCCTGACGTTTTATGAAAAACTCATTCTGGGCAGCTTCTTGTCTGGACTGGTTGTGTGGACCAGTCTGCTTAGATTTGCAAGAATTCATATTCCCATTTTTGAACTTATCACCTTTTTTGTCATTAGAGCATCTCTCCTTAACAAACTTAGGTGCAACATATTTTTCTGAATGTTTTGAAATTTTTGAAATTTTGGTTTTATTAGGAACCACATTATTAGAGTTTAAAATCTCAACCGAATCAACCACACAAGAATCCTTGCTCTTTAGAACAGAGCCCACACAAACAGTAGGAATAATAGAATTCAAAATAGGAAGTTCTAAAGAAATATCAGAAACAACATTATTATCAAAATCAAAACACGGGTCGTCATCCTCATCAGTCCATTCCTTCACAATTACTCTTTCTGCACATGAAGTAGATACATTAGAATCGTTCATATTTAAAGTAGACGAACCAGCATCAGCAGAGCTGGTTCCATCACCTTTGTCTTGTTTACCATACTTCATACCCTTTATCTTTTCTTCCTTTTCTTTTGTGACAGGAGTAGGAACATAATTGTGATTATATGGAGGGGGAATTTGACTGAATCCTATTCCATCTCCTTCATTCTCTCTCCACCACAGTTGATTTTCAATCATTGAGTTGACAACCTTACTGGATCCTTCGAATTTTTTAAAATTAAATTCAGCCTTTTCAAACTTGCTAGTTAGATTTAAAATTTCTAACTCTGAGGCTTCCAGTTTAGTAGTTAACTCAGTAATTTCTTGTTTAGCATCAAGATGGTGACAACTCTTTATGCTAAAATCAGATTTAAGTTTTTTAATATCCTTGCTCAGAGATTCTATTTTATCAAGAAAACCTTTTTCATTTTTCTTAAGTTTAAAATTCTCTGATTTTATTCTTTCCATATCTCTACTTAGACTGTCATTATGAAGTTTATACATTTCTATTTACTCACCACAATTTAAAGAATATGGTTTAAAATGCACCTCAGATTAATCTGGAGAAGTGAACGCCATGTATGCAAACTGGAGCTCCTTGACCTTCTCCTCAGCAATGTTCTCTTCTTCAGAGTCTTCAACAGTTGCAAAATTTGCTGTCTGATTTCCAATGTTTAACGCAGCCATCTGACCTTCCCAAGAGAACGTTTGAGCAACCATACCTCTTTCACCATTACCCGAACTACCTCCAGCTTCACCTCGTGCACTTCCAACAGGAACAGTGCACTTTCCGTATTTCCATCTTTGGCTGGGTTAGTACATTCACGAGCGAAATGACACGGCTCATGACAGTTGTAGAACCTGAGAGTCTTTTTTTTAAAACCCACCTTTTGGTTATTAGGCATGTTACAATTGTTTCTACCCGTCCTTTTGGTAAACTTCTTTGCACAAAAGATTGCCATGGCAATTTGCCATGAGATGTCCATTTCCTCAACATCATCGGGATGAATCTGATCTAAATCCCGCCATTAGAGCGATATTCTCTTGAGTTTCTTTAGATATGGTGGGAATCTGGCTGGAGTTTAGACTAGGAGTGGTTTTTCCAGAATCATTTGCAGACTGACTAGATTTGGTGAAAAATACTGGGGCTGGATTAGGTGAATTAGATGATGATGATTGACCGAGGGTGGATGAAAACATCTGGAAGTTTCCCTGTGGTGGTTGTTGAGTGGGCTTGAACAGTGAGAAGCTATCTTGAGACATGAGGGCGCTGTTAGACGCAACGTTATATCAAAAAACACTATAAGAACTAGCATGATTTATTTCCCGTTGTTTATCATCCATATCACAGGCTTTAATAGTGGCAATCATTTCAGTCATGCTCATTCTGTTAAGGTCTTTAGTCTTTTTGATAACTACAACATTCATGTCCCAATTTTTCGGCAGAGAGTTCACCAACTTGTTGTTAATTTCTGAGGTTTGCAGAAAGATTCCTGCAGTTCTCATTTCAGTTACGAGAGATATAAACCTTTGAAGTTGGGATTCCAATGTCTCTCCCAAAACATGATTGAACATATTAAACTTTTGTCGACTTCTCTTCATATCCTCATTTCCTTCATAAACTACTATCAGTGCGGCCCACAATTCCTTAGCTGTTTGGAGTTCTCTAAATTGAAGGGCAATCTCGGGTGAGAGTGCCATGGTTAGAGTGGAAAGAGCCTTTTCATCTTCTTCAACTTTAGAAAAATCATCTTCATCAAAATTAGCAATCGGCTTTACAAGAACCTCGTCTGAACCTTCCCTTTGATAGGTAATCCTTTGAGGTCCCCTCACAATGCTTCTCCAAATTTTTGAGTCTTTCATCTTGGCATAGTGTTCGAAACGGAATTTCCATTCACTGAATCCCTCATGGGACAATAAACGGGGTATACGAGTAGAAGGGCCCATGATGCAATCAAGCTCTTGATGAAGTGATGAGTTGGTTATTGGGCTGCCATTAGTTAATTGTGCCATTTCAAATTGATTACTGATTGATTTTTAGGTCTAATTAAGATTAAGTCCAATAACCAAGTCCAAAGAGAACTAGTCCAAACCAACAGACTGGGCTGAGTATACTAACTTTTTTAAAAATGGTTTGACCGAGAACCACTCTTTGGCCGAGAACTACTCTTGGCCGAGAACTAGAAATTTGCCAAATCTTAAAAAAATAACCAGTGTTAGCCGAAATCAATTTGACCGAAAACTGTGAAAAGCAGCCGTTAACACCAGGCAACTTGTTTGACTAGTTGATTTTGGTAACAAATAAATCCCTATTTTAGTGGGATTTAACTTGTTTCCAAAGATAAAGCAATCTTTAGTCAAAATACTTGTGATCTTCTTCTTCGATCAAATACTCGCCGGAAAAACACAAGAACTGCCCAACCTTGATATCTTGAATCCGTTGGTATCAAAATTACGAGCCTGAATTCGTTAAAGGCTCTGATACCAATTGTAAGTCCCGAATCTGGATCACTACAATATGATATAAACCAAACAAGTATTGGTGCGGAATACCAACACACGGTGATTCAAGAACACGAATAGAGAAAATAAATTAACACAATGTTGCTTCAAAACACACGTATATTGATGAATACGTCGGGTGCTTAAGCACTTACAATACTTGAATAAAGACAAGGAATGAGCAACCTTAACCCTATACATTACACATCTATATATAGGGAACCAACTAGAGTAGACGGCCCAAAACAACCATAAGCCCACCGAGAACTCAATAGTAGTTCTCGGCTCACATGTTAACCCAAAACCCAAGCCCAACTAAAGTAGACCAACATTAAACTAAGCTCAAACTGCAAAACTAGGCCCAACAGCATGGACTGGCTATCCGAAAATAGAGATGAGATTATATGCCATGACAAGATTGTTCATATCACTACTCCTTCCGGAGAAATCATCTCGATACAAGGCGAGAAGAGCGGCATGACCACCGACATCATCAACCTCATGAAGGCGCATAAATATTTACGAAAGGGTCATCCGGCGATCTTAGCTCCTGTAATTGAGAAACCCACGGAAGAGAAGCGGATCGAAGATATACCTATTGTGCGCGATTTTCCAGAAGTTTTCCCGGAAGATTTGCCTCCCACCCATACGGCAAGTCGAGTTCCAAATCTACTTAGCCCCCAATGCAGCACCCATAGCACGGACCCTGTATCGGCTCGCACCGGCGGAGCTTCAGGAGTTGTCCACTCAATTACAAGACTTGTTGGATAAAGGTTTTATCCGACCTAGCTTATCACCATGGGGAGCCCCTGTCCTATTTGTCCGAAAGAAGGATGGAACTTTCCGCATGTGCATCGACTATCGGTAACTGAACAAGGTGACGGTCAAGAACCGTTATCCCTTACCCCGAATTGATGATCTTTTCGACCAGCTTCAAGGATCGAGTTACTACTCGAAGATCGATCTGAGATCTGGTTACCATCAATTGAGAGTGCGCGAAGAAGACATTTTAAAGACGACATTCAGAACTCGGTACGGTCACTATGAGTTTTCGGTTATGCCTTTTGGCTTAACCAACGCACCAGCCGTATTCATGGACCTCATGAACCGAGTATGCAAGGCGTAGCTTGACAAATTTGTTATCGTTTCCATAGATGATATCCTCGTCTACTCGAAGAACAAAACCGACCATGATGAACACTTGAAGTTAATCTTGGAATTGCTAAAGAAGGAAAAATTGTACGCAAAGCTTTCGAAATGTGAATTTTGGCTTCGCGAGGTTCACTTCTTAGGACATGTGATCAATGAGAGTGGTATCCATCTCGATCCAGGCAAGGTTGAGGCCATCAAAAACTGGGAAGCACCTAAGACTCCGACCGAGGTGCGACAATTCCTAGGACTGGCTGGCTACTACCGACGTTTCATTGTGGGATTTTCAAAGATTGCCCAACCTCTCACCGCACTGACACACAAGGGTACTAAATACAATTGGGGTGACGCGCAGGAGTCTGCCTTCCAACTGTTGAAAACCAAACTCTGTAGCGCATCTATCTTAGCCCTCCCCGAGGGAATGGAAAATTTTGAGGTGCATTGTGACGCATCGATATAGGGTCTCGGTTGCGTGTTAATGCAACTCGAGAAGGTTATAGCCTATGCCTCTCGACAGCTACGGATCCAAGAGAAGAACTATACGACCCATGACCTGGAACTTGGAGCTGTGGTATTTGCCCTTAAGATATGGAGACATTACTTGTACGGTACCAGATTCACCATTAACACTGACCACAAGAGTCTCCAACATATCTACGATCAAAAGGAGTTGAACATGCGACAACGTCGTTGGGTCGAGCTACTTAAGGATTATGACTGTGTCATCAAGTACCACTCTGGTAAGGCCAATGTAGTGGATGATGCTCTCAGTAGAAAGGAAACCGATAAACCTAGACGAGCGCGAGCAATACAACTCACGACTCATGCCACCTTACCTGATCAGATTCGTGATGCTCAAATTGAAACTTTGAAAGAGGATAATCTCCCATCAAAAATCATGCGGGGCATGGATAAAAAGCTTGAAACCAAATTCGACGGGGTCCGATATTTTGAAAACCGGATTTGGGTCCCTCGATACGAAGACTTGAGAAATATGGTGATGTACGAAGCACACAAGTCCAGATATTCCATTCACCATGGCTCAGATAAAATGTACCATGACCTAAATGCACTTTACTGGTGGCCAAACATGAAAGCCAACATTGCCACCTACGTGAGCAAATGTTTGATTTGTGCAAGGGTCAAGGTGGAATATCAGAAACCATATGGCTTGTTGCAACAACCGGAACTCCCAACGTGGAAATGGGAACATATTTCCATGGATTTCATCACGGGATTACCCAAAACACCAACGGGATGCGATACCATCTGGGTGATCGTTGAACGGTTGACTAAGTCTGCACATTTCTTTGCGATTAAGGAATCATACAAAATGGAAAGACTGACTCGCATCTACATGAAAGAAGTAGTGTCCAGACACGGAGTGCGTGTCTTAATCATATCTGATCGAGATTCTCATTTCACTTCGCACTTTTGGAAGTCACTACAGAGTGCACTTGGCACCCGCCTCGATATGAGCACAACATACCATCCCCAAACGGATGGGCAAAGTGAACAAACCATTCAGACCTTGGAGGACATGTTGCGTGCATGCGTATTGGATTTTGGAAAGAGTTCGGAACCCCACTTGCCCCTGGTATAGTTTTCGTATAATAACAGCTACCACGCCAACATTAAAGCAGCGCCGTTTGAGGCGTTATACGGACGAAAGTGTCGATCACCTCTTTGCTGGGCAAAAGTGAGTGATAGCCAAATCACTGGTCCCGAAATAGTGCTCGAAACCATAGAAAAGATTGTCCTAATCCGAAATCTCATGGCAGCAACACGAGATCGCCAAAAGAGTTACGCCGACAAGCGCCGAAAACCTCTGGAATTCCAAGTGGTTGACAATGTTTTACTGAAAGTCTCACATTGGAAAGGTGTAGTTCGATTTGGAAAGCGAAATAAACTCAACCCACGATACGTTGGCCCATACCGGATAACTGAACGTATTGGTCCAGTAGCGTACCGATTGGACTTACCAACGGAACTCAGTGGCGTACACAACGGTTTCCATGTATCCAACTTGAAGAAATGCCTTTCTGACGAAACACAAGTAGTTCCTTTGGGCGAGTTGCAAGTTGATGAACAGTTATGCTTCATCGAAGAACCAATCGAAGTTTTGGATTGGGAAACCAAAACACTCAAACACAACAAGATTCCCATCGTTAAAGTTTGATGGAACTTGAGACGTGGACCAGAGTTCACATGGGAACGTGAGGATCAAATAATGAAAAAGTATCCTCACGTTTTCGAAGGGCTAACCAAGCACCGAAAACCGTGAAAGCTGACAAACCGTCAGAATACACCGGAGGTATGAATTAAATTTCGGGATGAAATTTTTTTCAACATGGGGATGATGTGGCAAACTGAAAATTTTTGCCTTTTTCAGACACTCATCGCGACTTGACACAAATTTTTGGGACGGAAATTCTTTCAACATGGGAATGATGTGACACTCGTCAATTTCAGGTTAACTCCATTAAATCAAACTTAAGATCACACGAACTGTAACGCATATCTCATTACATTTAAATTAGGGTTTAAATGACGCATGACAATCATTACACAAGTAGTCTTTTGAAATTTCACCAAAACACACACGAGTCAACTCAAACCGTTGGTGAATAAATGATAAATATCAAAATAACAAGTATGTGATAATTATGTGTTAAATCAATGTGTTACTTGATATTTATATGTATAACCTTAATTCAAGAAGACAAAGTCTATTTTTTTGTGCTATAAATTGATTAACTAGAAGATTAGGGGGATAAGTGTAGCATAATTAATAATATAATTAAGTTATTACCCTACCCTAACTCCACCCCCCTTGCGATCGGCCTCTCCCTCTCCCCCTCTCTTGGCAGCCGTAACCCACAACATACACACATACAAAGTGATTTTCAAGTTTGGTTGGAGGATTCAAGGTGCAAGATAGGTAATTAACATCTCCTCTAGCTATTCTAATGATTTAATTATGATATTGAGAATGTTAATCAAAACCCTAAATCTTGAAAGTGGTGATTTAAGATGAGTTAGGGTTTAATTGTGCGTTTGTTGATGAATACTAGTGAATTGATAACTAATTGTATTGTTTTTGATTGTTAATCACATGTTTCTTGAAATTGAAAGTTGAAGTAAAACCCTAGATGTGAATGAAAGATGAAATTGAGATGCATGGTTGGTGAATTATGTATCTAGAGGGTTGTATGCATGATTTGTAGTTCATAGGTTATTTGTACGTTGAGTTTTGATGAAAACTGATGCTGGACATATTCTTAATTTCATGTTGAAACCACTGTAACTCGATGTTAATATTGTATTTAAAAGTGATTATTGATTCTAAGATGTATTAGGTCGAGTCTAGTTTCTAAAGAGTCTGGGTTTTTAATTTTTGGACGTGCAAAATTTAGCTTTTATTATTTTACAAATCTGTTGTGCAAGTCTGATTCCGGAGGCCTGCTGGTAGGCTGTTTTGTAATTAATATATCTCATAAACGACAAGATCAATTGAGTTGTTTCCACTCCTGAAAGTTAATAATTTGAATTATCAATCTGACCCAACTGGTTTGGTATTAATTGGATTTACTGTGAAACGGGAATAACAAATAACATTCTGTTGCGCATGATAATGACTGCTATATGCTTGCTGTGATGTTTTGATCATTGTGAGAAAACCGTATGTGATAAAAATATAATAAAAATATTTTTACAAACCTAACTCACTTTTTCTCCTGTGATGATTTTTGGTGATTTATTTGATATATTATGATTTATTAAATAGAGTAATCTTGTCGAGTAAAAATTTGCCTGGTTAAATTAGCTGCTGAATTACTTGAATTAGCATGAAAAATGATTTGTTGATCGATGCTTGCTATATTATGACTTATTTGCCCTTGTGGGGGATAGTTGCTAGTAATGTACAATGGTAACACGTAACACTTAATACCTGTTCACACATGTAACTAATCACCAACGTGTTTCTCGAGTAACACCTGTTTCACAAATTAACACGAACACATCTCATGCATAAGTTTTATGTGTCGAGTCTTGGGACTCACTCGTAGTTCAAATACTTAGAAAATCTTGTTTCGTTTTTAGAGCACTAGTGGGGATTTTATTTGACGCACACCTTTCTCGGATCTTTTTGTTATCTTTGCAAACAGTGAGTTTCACGGCCTCTTTCACTCTTTTTAAACGCTTTTATTAGGGGGAGATAACATACTCCAATAATGTAGATTTTGTTACTTTATTATATATCACTTGTAAGGCTAAGTGGCAAACAAACCAACTAAAGTCCTTCTGAACATCGAACCGGTTAATATTTGGATAATAACGAGTCACCTTTGAGTAGTACTACTGGGTTTGACAAACCCCACCTAACTCTAAACTCGACTGTAGGTCGAGTGGGTGTAATTTTTGCTAACACATTTACCATGGTTGTGGTTGACATGGTGGCAAGGCAATCGTTAAACAGTCAGCTTCGGTGCTGAACACTTAGTAATACATGCTTGATAGGTTAGCTACCTATTGATATATAATTGACTTAACACTATCTGGTAACGCTAAAACGCAAACGCTTTATTTGTATAAACTTGTGAACTCACCAACCCTGTGTTGACACTTTTAGTATGTTATTCTCAGGTAGCCGAGGCGGGCGCGCGATATAGAACATGCATTCGCTAAACACCATTGCTTTAAAAACTTCTTTTAATTTTTATCTTGATAACTTGGGTTTTTAAGTCGTCCTGTGTGGCGCAACTTTTTGCTTTACAATTTACGCTTCCGCATTTCATTTAAGACTTGATGTCTTGTTGGTTTTGAAAAATTTAAATACGGTGTTTGATTATAACTAATGATTCCGATCCTGTTAGTTCACACTCTCTGACGGTAAAACTCCGTTAGTGGATTTTGAGGGTGTGACATCCCTCTTTCGTCTTGGGGGTGATGTTGCATACTTATTTCAATCTAAATGTTTTATACTTGAGTTGTAAACCACAAACTTCATTGTATACTTTACATAAATAAATGCTCGTTTTGGTGTTCTACGCCTACATGCTTATGTACTTATGTGTTTATCGCTTTTGGTTGGTTGATTCATAAATCCGTGAACTATCTGGTATCCTCTTATAGCACGGTGCCGTTAATGTATTCTTATTAACGACCTCATGAAATCCGAATCTATTTGGTATTCTCTTATAGATGGTGCGGTTAATGTATTCTTATTAATGGCCTCATATAAAAATCCTGAACCATATGGTATTCTCTTATGGCAGGTGTCGCTAATGTGTTAGTGATCTCATTATTATCCAAATTGTTGCTTTTATTTATTGTTTTGTATACAAGATTGTGGCATTTCTTATTATATATATATATATATATATGTTTGTTCAAAAACCATGAAATTTCTCACCAACCTTTGTGTTAACAAACTTTATTTTATGCAATGTTACAGGTTTGACTTTTATTGACTTGACGAAAAACGTTACCAAGACTATTAGGATATTAGTAAAACGAACAATATAAAAGTGTACTTGTATTCAATTTGCTTGTATGAACGAGATGGGTTGTTTATTGATTTATGAAATAAAAGAAGTTGATTAAATATTGTCACTTTAAATAGTGTCATGTGTATTTGGGCAATCGGTTGCACCCCTGCATGTTTCGCCGCCTTTGGTCGGGGTGTGACAGATTGGTATCAGAGCCACAAGACTATAGGATAGGTGGTTAGACGTAACGACCTAGTATATTCTTTACTTTAGGGTCCTTATACATGTTGCCTATACGTGTTTACCCTACTTGATTGTTCATTACACTTGTTTATTTATATACTTATTTATTTCATCAAATCATAAATATACACATACACGCACTTTCATAGTACTCCTAGGCATCCTTGCCTTAAAACGCAAAAAACATTAGTTTTTATTGTGTGTAATGGATCACGAGCTTAACTTGGATCCCGTTGTTTCAAATCTCCTTAAAGATTGTCTCTTATGAGATGACCTCTTTAAGTTGTCGAATGCGAGCGTTCCGCTCGCCATCCTAATTTTCGGTGTTAAAACATGACGTTGTATTCCGATTCATTTTATTTGTTACAATCGTTATTTGAGTCGAAAACATGAAAAAGATGTGGTAGTATGTGCACATATTTAGACACCAACAAGGTATTTTTTTTGTAACGAGGTTTTTAGTGTCGGAATATCAAGTCATGGTGGTTCATGCACGATTTTTCCGCCTTTAAATCTTAAGACATTATTTACAAACTTCAAAGATTTAAACAATTTTCCTTTTTTACTTTGTCATATAAATTCTCGTCACAAAATTCTCATTTATATAATTCTATTTGACGTTATGATTCATTCTAACATGTTTTGATTTCACATGGTAAAGTTTTTATACCGATTTTCTCATTTGATTTCACACCGCGATTTTATCACAAATTTCGTTTATTATTATCTATTCAATATAACTCAAAAAAATATCTATATTTTGAACTATTCATAACGACTTTATTATGCCATCCCTTGTTCATTAAGAATATTTATAAACCCAATTTCTATCATATTAAATTTCGTCATATTAAAAGGTTTTTATGATAAATTTTATCTTAAATTTTCAAGTAAGTTACCATTACAAAAAAAAAAAAAAATCATTACGCAACTTTGTATCCCCAAAACGACATTCATCATTCAATAATAAGACCTCATAACAAATTTTAACGTTCAATTCACTTATTTTAAATCCCTCATAAGCAACAAAAATTTTAATTTGATCTTTATAAAATTTATTTTTCTTCTTATGACGATCAACTTTTATTTTTACAGTAAACCTTAAAATGCAAAAATTATTATCTTAGTTTTTCCGTGATGTCTTCCACTACTTAGTTTTAAGCATTTTAAGAACGACTTACATTATGCGGGTTGATTTATTTCAAGTTTTATCGTAAATTGTTTTACAACCTAAGCCGACCTGACGTATCATAATAACTCTCATTTTACTTGAAAACTTTTAGCAAAAAAATTTGTGTGATTCACCCGCTCGGATCTCAAAAAAAAAAAATCCTATTTATATAATATATATATTTATATACATATATTAACTTGTAATTTTAATTATCAAATTTTCATGGATATTTCAAACATTTTTTTAAAAATTATGACATTTCCAAATTAATACTTATTATTAGTAAAAAAAATGTCTCCCTAAACGCAACCACAAGTTCCCAAACCCTCGTATCCTATCTCAAACTACCATCTCAAATTAAACCACTCTTCCATTTCAAAGTTTCCCCACATAGTCAAATTTTTCCTCGAGATGAACGAGACGTAACACGCCAACGTTATACCCTTACCTACTCAAGTCCTATGCAAATCCAAACCGACAACATCAACCCAACAAAAGGCCCTAAACACCGACACTCTACGCCATGATAATCTATCCAAATGCTTCTAAGACACCGATAAACACACACACAAATGCCTTGAACGTATACAAACCTAAGCTTACCCAACTATGACCCAATCCTTCGACCTATACTATGTCAAATCATCAACCGTGTCGCCACACTGTTTCCATCGAACCATGGTGTTTGACATCAAGAAAAGTAGCAACCTCAAACACTCCTTAGAAAATACATGTATAAACCAAATTCAACCCAAACTAGTCAAGATCAAATCATCCAACCCAACAACTTAACCCGAGCCCAGATGAGCAAAACCTCACCTAAATAGCCCAACCAATACTCACACAAATCATCTAAGCCTAACCCACTCAAACGACTTAAACTCGACAAACCTCATCAATCCAACTCAAGAAAACCCAACTACGCAAGCCAACCAAAAAACACTCACTTTTCACCAAATTTTCAAACCATTCACAGTTCGAAGCCTAAAACCCCTCCCTACGCACGCACGTTTTACCCTTAAATATTATATATATACATATATATAAATCTATGTACACATACATACAACTAGTGTATTTATAACGACCTCATGTGTTCAAATAATCATTTATAGATTATAAACTCTTTCAGGGTTAACGAGTTACATGCTATGTCTATATTTTATAGATCATCATTGTAAAATGTAATATTGTCATGAGAACAAAATTCTATTATGAGGATTTGTTTTCAAAGAGATTATTAAACGGTTATATGCGTGTTTTCAAGGTTTTAAATATTGTCACCTAAGGTGATAAATCTCTTAATAACTTTATAAATACGAGGTTTCATTTTGAATGTTGAATGCAAGTTTTATTCATTAACAAATTACAACTTTCATCATTTTGCATAAACTCAATGACTATAGCTTTGCAAATCTTGTTGGGACGCATTTACAAATACTTTATATACTAGATATTGTGACACAAATTTTGGTTCGACAACGATTTATTCGAATCACTACCTCATATTATCACAAGCATCACTCCTTTACGATTTTATCACAACAACTTTATGTATACAAATCCCTTTAACAATTGACTTACAAGATTTAATTTCAATAATGAGTAAAACTTTTCTCTAGCTATGCGTTACTGCGAGGCTATATTATTATTATATTCATTTTATGGGAACGAATGAACGACCTTACTTAAAGACTTCATTTTTCAATTTCATTCTATATGACACGCGACTTACATATTTCGTCGTTTATTCGAGTCTCGCTGATTTTTACGATTTCTTTTCATTTGATGAGATGTTTCGATGATAATATCATGCACATGAGATTTCATTTTGGTGTTTTGTTTATGATAAAATTCAAGTTATTCAATAACAATTTGTGGAATATTTTCAAATCCTCAATTTTGCTAAAATTTTGTTTATCTTTTAAACGATATTTTCAGGACTATGTTATTTGAGCATTTATGTAAACACCATTTTATGTATTATTCTACATCATTTCATCTAATCTACTAAGCGGACTATGTGTGGTTGTCCGCAATTTTTGGCGATAATAGAAACCGTTATTATACTGACGATTATATAAATAGTTTCACCATAGTGGCCGTTTTATCACATTTCATCGATTGTTTTGGTTGTTAACTAAATGCCATTTTATTTATGTTGATACACGTATGCGTCACCCCAAAGAAACTCACCCTGTTCTCGTGTCATCACACTTCATGTAATCCTATCCTCAAATACATATAACCTCAAGTTTGTTCACGTGTGAAACTCATCGTACGATGTTATTATTAACCATATCGTTTTTTATCCCAACTTTATTTGTTAATTTATTGAACTTCTCATTTCTCACTTATCGGATTTCATTTATCGGTGTTATTTAGTGTCTCGATTTATAGACTAGACAATTATCTTGATGACATTTGACTTCAAAAATCATTTCATATTGTTTACCCTAAAATATTTTTTTATTTATTTAATCGATTGTCTTTACGTACTTAAACCAAACTGTTATTTTCACCTTGATTTATACCGTCGAATTTTGTTGCTTCAATTATGTACCCCATTTTTCCTACTTATTTAAAAGTCAATCCAAAAAAAAATAATTTCAACCACTGGTATTGGCTTGTCCACATTGGTAAAAAAAATTCCAATAAATTTATTTACAAATTTATTATTTAAAGATTTCAAAATAAATATGTCTCTTAAACCACACAATGGAACAAAACATGTGGATCATACAGCAATCTAAATAATTTTGGGTGCAAACTTAATTATCGAAATCCCCTTAAGGAAGCCATAGTAAGTGCACTTGTGTGCGATAACTCAGACCCGAGAATGATAGCAGAAAAATGATAGAAATACGAATTATGACAAGGGCACAGTGGATACACCGCTGGTACTTCCTATATATAAGTGCCTTTATTATGTTCTCATTTGTGGCGTTTTTCGAGTCATCCAAGGATTTTACGTTATTCTTTTGTCAAATTTTTCTTGCAATTATTTTTCCAAAGGCAATATTCGTTAGTAATTTTTTTTAGTTTATCTAAATCTCTGGACGAAATTTCCAAAAGTAGTGGATACTGTGACATTCGTCAATCTCGGGTCTCGATTGTATTCGTGTTGTAAACTTTTATTATGTAAACTCGACTCAACATTTTTAGAACATTAATTAATTATTAAATACTATTATTATATACCTCGATCATCAATAAATCAATGTTTGTCATTTATAGTGTCGCTAAGAAAAACATAAGGGGTTCATACTGATTTTTATAAAGTCGTTATAAGTTTTACAAACCTTTTAACTCACATTAAACATTGATTGAAACTTAAGGGGGTGTTTTGAAATTATGTAATATATATATATATATACAAACCCTAGCCCTAACCCATCTTTAACAACCACAGCCGCCCCCTCTCTTTCTCTTTCGATTTTCCGGCGACCGGCGACACCGGCCGTAACCCCACCTCCTTGTTCTCGATCTCCAACGCACCATCACCAACCCCAATTTTCCTTGTCCGTTCGTTTTCTTTACAACTTAGAGATTCCGGCAACAACAACGAAGTTCGGCCAACCCTCCCTCGGCTTTCAGGCAGCCGTATCCGGCGGCCGGAGCGATGGCCCATGCTCCGCCTCCAACCTCACCTTCTCTACAACCCCTATCGACCCCAACCCGTCGCCGACCCCCTTCCATCTCCTGGACGCTTTTCTGGTGACCGGAAAATCAGGTCTCTCTCTCTCTCTCTGTCACTCTCTCTCTCCGTCTCTCTCTCCATCACTCTCACTCTCTCTCTCTCCGTCTCTCTCTCTCCATCTCTCTCTCTCTCTCCCTCCGACCTCTGTCCTTCGTCTCCGGCGGTTTCGGCTCGTGTTCTTCCCGGTGTAGAGCCACGGTCCTATGAACATTTAAAAGATATATTAATTTCTTATGGGTTTAATTAACAATTGTTATCTTGGTTCAGTTGGTTTGTACGTTAGTTATAGAACTAGAGGTCACATGTTCGAGTCTCATCCTAGATTGGTTTTTGGTATTATTTTTATACTTAACAAATTATTATTACTATTAGTACTAATATCACTACATAAAAATTATGCCTAGTATTATTATTGTTATTTTTATCATTAACAAAACAATTTTTATTATTCTTATTATTATCATTATCATTATTTTTCATAATTAATAGATTATTATTATTATGATTATTATTATCATTATTATTATGATTATTAAGTAATATTATCAAATTCTATTATTGTCTATATGGTCCACTTGTTTTATTGAACCGAAACCCACGTCGGGCCTAGTTGCCATTTAACGTCGTCGTCACTCGAGTTATATTTTTATCACTAATACTACTATTATTAAAATGTTATAAGTATTAGTTATTGTTAATATGACACATGTAATAATAATAATAATAATAATAATAATAATAATAATAATAATTATTATTAAAAATCATAAACCTTAATAATGTATTCAACAAAAAAAGTAATTATTATTATATTTTATTATTATTACTACTATTATTTGTTTTAACAATTCTCAATTGGTATTATAATTATATATTATTATCATCATTATCTTATATATATATATATATATGTAACCTATTTTAAAATTATTATTATCATAACTATCATTATCACTAATAATATTATTATATGCTTTATTATCAATTCATTTTTATAAAACCGAACTCTTGATTTAAACCTGTCTTGCTTTTATTTAATATTGGTTTAGTTATTTAAAACCCCAATAAAAATATTATCTTATTTTAATTATCAATTAAGTATGAGTCCCTAATAGTTAACAAATTAACCGGTAACCTGATTAACAACCGAACCTTGTCTTCCAATGTTTCAAAGGTAGTTTCAACTAAAGTTCAAGTTCATTAATATATTATTTATTCGTTTTCAATTAGCTTTCAAGTCGGATTTGTTCGTTTCATTCGCAAGCTTTCTACATTTCGATCATTTATTATGTCTCGATTCCTCAATCGAGGTGAGTACTTTCATTCCCCGTTTTCCATCTTTCGTTTTCGGGGTGATATTGCCTACTTATTTCAATCTAAATGTTTTATACTTGAGTTGTAAACCACAAACTTTATTTTATACTTTACTTAAATAAATGCTCGTTTTGGTGTTCTATGCCTACATGCTTATGTGGTTACGTGTTTACCGCTTTTGGTTGGTTGATTCATAAATCCGTTAACTATCTGGTATTCTCTTATAGCACGGTGCCATTAATGTATTCTTATTAACGACCTCATATAAAAATCCTGAACCATGTGGTATTCTCTTATAGCTGGTGTCACTAATGTGTTATCGATCTCATTATAATCCAAATTGTTTCTTTTATTTATTGTTTTGTATACAAGATTATGCTTTTCTTATTATATATGTATTTGTTTAAAAACCATGAAATTGCTCACCAACCTTTGTGTTGACAAACTTTATTTTATGCAATGTTACATGTTTGTCTTTTATTGACTTGAGGACTTGACTAAAAACGTTACCATGACTATTAGGATATTAGTAGAACGAACAATATAAAAGTGTACTTGTATTCAATTTGTTTGTATGAACGAGATGTGTTGTTTATTGATTTATAAAATAAAAGGAGTTGATTAAATATTGTCATTTAAATAGTGTCATGTGTATTTGGGAAATCGGTTGCACCCCGGCATGTTCCGCCGCCTTTGGTCGGGGTGTGACAATAATAATATTGGTGATATTGGTTATTCATTCTAAGGTTCCATAACTGTCGATCTAAATCCATCCGAATTATCATTTCAATTATTTAATATGTAAATTAGATATGTATATTCCATAAATTGAAGTAAAAAAAGAACATATATTTGAATTCCATAATACAATTAGCGGTTATTCAGTTTTCATTATCATAATGAAGGATTGTTTATTTTAATCACGGTTAACCGACCCATAACCGACACGTTATAACAGTTAAAACCGATTAACCAAAACCGCCAGAATGGATCAGTTATGGTAATGGTTATCTATTAACCGCTATACCGGTTATGGTTACGGGTCTGGTCAAAAACTGCCCCAAACCGACCCATGCACACCCTAGTGGCCACATATCCAATACCATAGAACTCATTAAAATAAACTTAAAAATAATAATACTCAAATCTTTCATACAATATGTTAACAATAAAGTATTAAAAAAAAGTTCGGTTTTGGTTCGGCTATTGACTCAGGATGAAACCAAAAATGGTGGATACATACCCATTACCATTGAACTATTAGAAAAATAATTTGGAAACTAAAAGTAATTAGAAACTAAATAACACTAGTAAACTTGCATAAATTAAAGCATAAGTTAAGGTATATATCAATTACTATAATAGTCCTCCATGTAGCCTTGTATTGTAGCACAATACTTCAACCGACCGTGACTGGATAAGTGAAAACCGAAGGAAACAAGGGGTGTATATTATATATATATTGCAACATCAAGCTTTAAGTAATAAGATTTAGTTAGAAACAAGGTTAGTAGTTGTTTGACCTTATGTAATCAAACTAACAAGAGGTTGAAGATGAATACTTGGATTTGAGAGAGAGTTTGGAGAAGATGAACAACCAAAGTGGTGTATGGAACCTTGCTTTTATAATGGTTAGAGTATGGTTAATTCAAATAGGGTAAACATGCATGTGATGGTTAAAATGGTCAAACAAGCTTTTGATAATCGACAATACTAGTCCCTAAAGTTTGTTTTAAGTCATTTTTCATCTTAAAGAGGTGTTTTAACGTACCAAAAATGATGTTTTCTTAACCCGACATTTGTGAAAAAAATGAACATAAAATCCAACATTTTATTAATAACGACGAATCTGAAAGATCAAAACGGGTTGGGTTTTTGATACAAATACAAATGCAAGTTAAACCGAAAAATGGTAAATGTTACAGTCTTCCCTACTTTAGGAAATTTTGTCCAGAAATTAAGATAAATCTGTAACAAAACAATTGCGAGTACTTTTCCTTCATAGTGTTTTCTCGTTCCCAAGTAAATTCAGCACCACGTCGTGATTCCCAACGGACGTTAACTAAACGGATGCGGCTACGTTTGGTTCGTTTCTCATTGCGGTCCACGATTTCAACGGGCTTTTCGATCATTTGCAAGGTTCCATCTATAGGTACTTCGTCGAGAGGTATGTGAAGATTACCTTTGGCTAAGCACTTTTTGAGGTTTGAGACATGAAAGGTTGGATGAACACCGGTAAGTTCTTGCGGTAATTCGAGTTTATAAGCCAGTTTTCCAATCCTTTCGAGGATTTAGAATGGGCCTACAAAACGGGGCGCTAGTTTTCCTTTCTTTCCAAAACGGACTACCCCCTTCTAAGGGGTTACTTTGAGAAGGACAAGGTCGCCAACATTGAACTCGAGGGGTTTTCGCCGTTTGTCGGCATAGCTCTTTTGGTGACTTCTAGCAGTTAGGAGGTTTTTGCGGATTTGATCGATACGATTGGTAGTGTCTTGGACCATATCGGGACTGGTGATTTGGGCTTCACTAATCTCATTCCAACAAATCGGGGAACGACACTTACGACCATAAAGATCTTAGAAATGAGCCATATCAATGCTAGAATGATAGCTATTGTTGTAAGAGAATTCGATAAGCGGAAGATGAGAATCCCAATTTCCGCCGAAATCAAGATCACAAGATCGAAGCATGTCTTCAAGGGTTTGGAATGTACCTCGGATTTGCAATCGGTTTGAGGATGATAAGCGGTACTAAGATCAAGGAGAGTGCCCAAAGCTTTTTGAAGCGATTACCAAAATCGGGAGGTGAAACGAGCATCACGATCGGAAATAATGGTCAACGAAATACCATGGCGGCATACAATTTCACGAACATAGATTTGAGCGAATTGTTCAACAGAGTACTTCACGCGGATCGGGATGAAGTGGGCCAATTTTTTTAATCGATCAATGATGACCCAAATGCTATCATTTTGCTTTTGAGTGGGGGTATTTTGGTGATAAAGTCCACAGCATTGTCTTTCCATTTCCAAATGGGAATAAGGGGTTGCTCGAGTAAACCAAAAGGTTTTTATGTTCGGCTTTAACCTTTGAGCAAGTAAGACATTTTGAGACATAAAGTACTACGTCCTTTTCCATACCCGGCCACCAATAAATAGATCGAAGATCGAAGTACATCTTATACGCACCAGGATGTACGGAATATCGTGACATAAGGGCTTCGTCGAGAATAAAAGTACGAAGTTCTTCACGACCGGGAACCTACAAACGATTGAGAAAATAAAGCAAGCCATCGGGTTTGGTTTCGAGTTGAA
This sequence comes from Bidens hawaiensis, assembly GCF_021521415.1. Taxonomy (NCBI): domain Eukaryota; kingdom Viridiplantae; phylum Streptophyta; class Magnoliopsida; order Asterales; family Asteraceae; genus Bidens; species Bidens hawaiensis. The sequence continues at coordinate 7,752 of NW_027497065.1, read as the reverse complement.
GTTCGGCTCCACATGACATTTCGTAATACATATTTCCTTCATTAATGGAGGTGCATTGGGCTCGATAGATTCGGTCTTGGAGATCGGATTGGATGACGATGCTTGAAGCATAACAGATTTGACATTCACTCAACGACTAAGGGCATCAGCCACGACATTCGCTTTACCGGGGTGGTAGTGAATTTCGCAATTGTAATCACTAAGTAATTCGGCTTATCGACGTTGTCTCATGTTGAGATCTTTTTGGTCGAAGATGTGTTGAAGACTTTTATGATCAGTGAATACAACACATTTTGTGCCATAAAGATAATGTCTCCAAATTTTGAGAGTGAACACGTCCGAACCAAGTTTGAGATCATGAGTCGTATAATTCTTTCGTGAACCTTAAGTTGTCTTGAGGCATATGCGATAACTTGACCTCGTTGTATGGAATGCCATTGAGACTTTGGTTGGATGCATCATAAAATACCACAAAGTCGTCGTTTCCATCGGGGAGGGTTAAAACGATAGCGTTGCAAAGCATATGCTTTAGATTTAGGAAAGCTTCTTCTTGTTTCGGTCCCCAATCAAAAGGTTTTCCTTTATGAGTTAGTGCGGTGAGGGGCAACGCGATTTTAGAGAAGCTTAGAATGAATCTCTGATAATACCCGGCCAACCCAAGGAAATATTGGACTTCTGTGGGAGTGGATGTAGTTTCCCAATCTTTTACGGCCTTGATTTTGGCGGGTTCAACATGAATACCTTTATCGTTGACGACGTGACCCAAAAATTGAACTTCTTTTAACCAAAATTCATATTTTGAGAACTTGGCATAAAGTTACTCTTTTCTTAGGAGTTTGAGAATGGAACCTAAATGATGCTCATGTTCGGCTCGGGTGTTGGAGAAGATAAGGATGTCATCGATAAAAACAATTATGAATTTGTCCAAGAATGGTTTGCAAACACGGTTCATGAGGTCTATGAATACCGTGGGTGCATTGGTCAATCCGAAAGGCATAACCAAGAACTCGTAATGTCCATACCGAGTACGAAAAGCGGTTTTAGGAATATCTTCTTCATGAACACGCGATTGATGATAACTCGATCGAAGATCGATTTCGGAAAAGAAAGTTGCGCCTTAGAGTTGATCGAAGAGGTCGTCGATTCGAGGCAAAGGGTAATGATTTTTAGTGGTGAGTTTATTGAGTTCAGGGTAATCGATACACATGCGGAACGGGCCATCTTTCTTTTTCACGAAGAGGACTGGAGCGGCCGGAGGGGAAGAGCTTGGATGGATAAAGCCCTTATTGGAGAGTTCTTGAGGTTTGTTTGATAACTCAGAAATTATGAAGGAGTTAAACGGTAAGTAGCCTTGGCTACGGTAGTTGCGCCGGCCACAAGGTCGATTCGAAATTTAATAGGACGAATGGGTGGGAGACGAGAGATGTCTTCGGGAAAAACGCTGGGAAATTCACAAACAACAGGAATGTCTTGAATTTTCTTTTCTTTTGGATCTTTCACCACCACTTGGGCTAGGAATGGAATGTACTTTTTGTAACGATTCCGGCAAATCCAGGTATACCCTAGCCGGAATATACTATTTACGTGTTATTTAATATTGATTATATGAGTTATAGCACATTGACACGAATATATATGGTTCACAGTATGAATCATACTCAATTATATAGTGAATCGTATTGGAATTACAATTAATCATTGATCGGTTATTGAAACCCGAACGAATCGGGAATTACATTATAGACGAAGTATATAATGTTTAGTGATATTTACGAGGTATTAATGCTTCGGGATAAGTGAATTATAGCACATAAAAAGGATTTCGATTTATTAGTACGTCGGTACGATAAACGAAACCTTTAACACCAAACCAAGCAAGAGACGATCAATCAAGCCGAAAAAGATGCGTAATTATTAATTATATGATGTTTTAATGTCATGGGTTAAGTTTTTAAAGTTTTTAAATCAGTTTTATATAAATTTTATTTTAACCCGAAAAACAACCATTTTAGGCTCGTTTTAAGCCGAATTACGAGTTTAAACGAGAAACGAACTGAACCAGATTATCCACAACATTATCTGGATTGTGTAATCCAAATATGTGGCCTAGAATTGATGAGAGGGCCCCACCCCCACCCCACTCTTTGGCCGGCTTTCATATACACACACATTACACATATCATTTTTTTTTTACACATCAAACACACAATTCTCTCTATATTCTTCAAGTGTTCATCCATCTTCCTTAAGTTTTAACAAGATTTGCAAGGTATAATGGTTGAATCCTTGTTTTAATACCATGTATTTGAATTGTTTTGCAAGAGAAAGAGGTTCCAAGTGACATATGGGTGAAAACCCGAGATGGAACCAATCCTTTCACGATCAAGGGATGTATACAAATTATACAAAGGATCTTGATCCAAGTAATTATTTAAAAGTGTTTAGAATGAATTTTTACGGTTGAAATCTTGTCAAATGAATTTTTCATGTGAAAGACGGGTGAAAACCCGAGAGGAAACCGACTCTTGCATGACCAAGAGATGTATACAAGTTATACAAGGGATCTTGGTCCAAGAAATGAGTAAAAAGAGTCGAGAACGGATTTTTTACGGTCAAAATCGGTGTTTTGATGTTTTAACCGACACTAGGAAAGAAATGGCTTGATTGTTGGTATAGTTTGCTTGGTGTGGTGTTGTTGTGCTTGTAAGTGTTGTATCTAGCGGCTAGCAAAGGCTAGAAACCGAGATCCTTGCGATCTAAAGCTAGAAAACACAAAATAGTTCGGTTTTCGTGTGTTATGAAAAATGGACAGATTCACGTGTGCTTAGAGTCGGGTCACGAAATTTCACAGAGATGATCTACACATGAAAATATGAGATCTGTGAATTTTTGGTAATTTTTGGATAAAAGATGAATATTTGGTGAATTTAATGCTCGGTTTTGGCCAAAAATAGTGAAAAATAGCAAAACATGATGAAAAATTCCGGAAAATTTAAGATAAGCTTTTTATAACATATAAAAGTCACCCACAAAATTTGAGCTCAGTTGGAAAAGTCTAAGTAGGCTTTTCGGTGAAACGAGTTCTAGGGCTTTCTAGCTCGGTTTTGGGTGAAAAGGGCTTGAAAAATGAGTTTTAAAATCTGGAAAAATTCCAGAAAGTTATGAGGATGACAAGGATCATCCCAGAAAAATTTGGTATTTTTCTAAAGTGTTTTGGTATTTTTGACATATTTAGTATTTTAATAAGATTTGAAAATAGATAAATATATATAAATTTACGAAAATAAATCTGGAAAAATTCCAGAGAGTTATGAGAATGACAAGGATCATTCCAGAAAAATTTGGGATTTTTCTGAAGGGTTTTGGTATTTTTGATATTTTTAGTGTTTTAATGAGATTTAAAAATAGGTAAATAAATGCAAATATAGGAAAATAAATCTGGAAAATTTTATAAAATGTTCTTTCTGTCAAAATAAGTTTTGAGCAAAATTTCAAGACCCGAGACTAAACGGGTAATTATTTGTGCTAAAAAGAACATAAAAACAAGTTTTTAAAGCTTAAAACGTGAAAACCGGCAAAGTTCGCATAAGCGAGCTGACTGGTACATGAAAACTCTAAAAAGGGACTATTTCATAAATCTAAGTAAATTAAGTAAAAATAAATCATCCGAAAATAATTCGGATGATTTGGGTAATTTTACCCGATTTTACCGTTTCCGGCACCGAAATACCGGAAACGGGCCCCGCGGCCAAACGGGGTGTCAAACCGAGCTATAATTTCATCACCTTAACTAAATTGACTGTCAAACTCTAAGCAATGTCAATCTGAGTCCTTAGAAGTGTCACGGGGTTAACATTGTCCCCGAATCGAGTACAGTACTGGGTTAACAATGTTCCCAGATGTACCGATTGATATGTATTTAAGTTATGAGAATTATATAGTAACGACTAGATATTATATTACAGATCCAGGCACGTAGCTGTTCATTATATTACTCACCAACTCACAACAAGGTGAGTTTTCACGAGCCCCTTTTAATGAATTGTTTTAATTATATTTTCCCGGGGCGGAAAACATGTCTTATTTAAAGTATTTAAGTACATACCGATCGTATGGAAATACTTGTACATTTATATATATATGGGCTGATGCATAGAATATATAAAATGTTTATAATGTGTTATTGTTCTGGGGTAACATAGTTCCCAGGGGTTATATTGTTCTGGGGTAACATAGTTCCCAGGGGTTATTATTGTTCTGGGGTAACATAGTTCCCAGGGGTTATTATTATTCTGGGGTAACATAGTTCCCAGGGGTTGTTATTATTCTGGGGTAACATAGTTCCCAGGGGTTATTATTATTATTCTGGGGTAACATAGTTCCCAGGGGTTATTGTTGTTCTGGGGTAACATAGTTCCCAGGGGTTGTTATTGTTCTGGGGTAACATAGTTCCCAGGGGTATTTATTGTTCTGGGGTAACATAGTTCCCATAAAGTTATTGGAAATGTTCTGGGGTAACATAGTTCCCAGCATGATTATATTGTTAATAAATGATTATTAAAATGATTTGGCAGTGTTTATTCAAATTAGTGAAACTCACCAACTATTCGTAGTTGACCCGTTTTCTTTACATGTTTTCTAGGTATGCCCAAGTTGGATTGATTGATGTTTGCTTAACTATCTGTGCTACCTGTTGGAAGCTTGCTGCTCTTTGTTTTGTAATGAATTTATTAATGTCTTATCGGTAAAATATGTGTGTAACACCTAGACAGTAATGAAACTCGCAACAATGTAATATATTATAAATTAATGTAGTGGTATTTTCTTTATAAGCAATGCTGTTGATATCAGATGTGTCTGTTGCATCCCGTGTACGTTTCCGCTGCGGTTACGGGGTGTTACAGAACTTGGTATCAGAGCCATTGGTTATAAAGAATTAGGATGTCTGAAAAAGATACCTAAAATATAACCAGTAGCTCAAGTATTATAGGATCTGAATATCAACTAATAATATATTGTGACGAGATCGGGATGAACTTGGATGGACAAGTGGGTTATTATGGTCCGGAACATAATAACAGACTTGTCTGCACGAGGGAATTCAGGGGAAGTCACGGGGGACTTAAATAGGTAAAATTGGCAACATATGTGTAAATGTATAATAATATTATTATGTGGCAAAATTGTATAAGTAAGTGCATGATTAATTTAATTATGAATTACACTATGAAAAGGGACTATATGTTTGTTAACTTGTGTGCAGGTAAAAATGGCAAGAACACCTAGTGTGTCGACGGAAGAGGACCCGGAAGAGGTCAGTTCCGGGGCCTCTGGAAGCCCAAGTGTAGCACCCAGCTCCGAGCCTTCGGAGGCTAGTCATAGTACTTCTAGACAGACCACCCCAGCTAGGAGTGCTAGTGTACCCTCCCCTGCTAGGGTTACCAGGTCTCCTACCCCGCCCACACCACAGACTGCCCCGATTCCCCTCAGGCGCGGTCCTCGCCTCACGGCGCGGATCAGTGCCCCGTATGTTCCGCCCACTGCTACCCCACCCAGATCCACATACCACCAGGGCGAGTCTTCCCGCCCCCAACCCGAGCCTGCAACCCTACCTGTGTGGGGTCTGCCAAGGCAGGAGCGGGACTTGGCGGCTTGGCTACGTGTTCTCACCGAGCAGGTGAACGAGCACTCTGCAGCCCTGGTCGTGGGGGTACAGAGGCGGGCGTACCTCGGGGACAGCATACTGGACCACCAGTATGCTATCAACCAGTTAAAAAGGGAGTGCTCATACTCCCACTGGTTGATCGAGCAGATGGAAACCCGATTGCGGGTTATGATGGCGGTGCTGGTGGTGCTGGTGGCGGTGTTGGTGGGGTTGGTTTACCACCATGTGTAGACGTGTTGGGATGGTAGAATCTTGAACCGCTTTTTGATACTCCGTGTAAGTAGTTAGTGGTGATACTAACACGGAGTGAATCTTGTTTAGTTATAGTACAACCACTGGCCCATAGGGGGTCTCTTGTAGGGCATATCATTATCGATACTTTTGGGTATCATTCAAGCACTGACCCATTGCGGGTTATGTCGAGGATGATACCAACATAGGCCCTTTGTATTAAATCTTAGTTGTGTAATGTTGACTGAAAGTATGTAAATCGATGTTTGTGTAATATGAATCAATGTTTATTAATTAATGAAGTATGTATTGTATTTTATATTTTGAGATGGTATTGATTATATATATTTCTTTGATGATTGTGTAGAATGGCACCGAAACGATCAACGAAAGTATCGGAAGTAGATGTGAGCCGTTTGATTGCTCAACAGTTGGAGGCGGCGATACCGGATATAGTATCGCGCATCGCCGCCAGTATTAATAACTCGACCAATCCAACCCCTCCGAGCAATCAAACGCCCATAAATAATGATGGGGAACAAAACGCTAATCCTCCAAGGAATGACAACACTATGCCAAGTACTGACGCACCGCCTACGGTGGTCGCTACCGACAGTAATGGCCCAATCCCTACTGTAGAGACCAACCGCACTGGACCATCCAGGGGTTGTTCAATCAAGGACTTTATGTTATGCAAGCCTTTAGAATTTAACGGGTCGGAAGGACCGAATGGGTTAGTGAAATGGTTAGAGAAAATAGAATCAGTGGTAAATATCAGCAACTGTCCCGAAGATTGTGTCGTTAAGTACGCCACCTGTACGTTCACAGACCATGCCTTGACATGGTGGAACACCATAGTACAGACTCGGGGTCAGGCGGCGACAAACCGCATGACATGGGCAGAGCTTAAGGATCTTGTTTTGAAACATTTTTGCCCAAAGAATGAATTGCAGAAACTGGAACATGAGTTGTGGAACCTAGAGATGCATGGGGCGGACCACTTGGGATATACCAACCGGTTTAATGAACTGTCACGATTAGTGCCGTGGTTGGTCACCCCAGAGTCAAAAAGGGTGGAACGTTATATTTGGGGACTTACTCCAGTAGTGAGGAGCATAGTTAACGCGGGAGGGCACCAGACGTATGAGGGTGCAGTGACACAGGCTGGTATTGTCACATATGATTTCTTAAGGAGCGGATCGATAAAGGCGACGGGAGAGTCGGCGGGGGGAAAGCGAGGTACGTATGACAATAGGATCCGAGAGAAGCAGCAAAACAAACGAGCTAGGCCCGCTGCCCAGAGCTATGCCATGACTAGTTCGGGCGGAAGGCAAGAACCGCAGAGGGGAACGTTTCCTAAATGCGGGAAATGTGGTTACCACCATAGTGGCGTGTGCAAGGAGGTGGTGTGCCACCGGTGTGGCAGGGTTGGACACTACGCACCAAATTGTAAGACAAATCTGAACAACCTGAACCGTCAACCACAACCTATTCGGAGCGCAACCATTTAGAACTCAACCAGCCCGACAGCAGAACCCGCAAGGAAACCAGATGGTGACCACTAGCCGTGCTTGCTACGAATGCGGCAGCACGGATCACTTCAAAAGGAACTGCCCGAAACTGAATCAGGGAGGAAACGGGAGACAACTCGCGGGTCAGCCATCGGCGTCCAATCCGGCGCGAGGCCGGGCATTTGTGATGGGAGCGAACGAGGCGCGCCAGGACCCCAGCGTAGTGACAGGTACCCTTCCTCGTCTCTGATCATTACGCTTCTGTATTATTTGATACAGGCGCCGATAGAAGTTTTGTCTCCGTTAGATTCCTTTCGATAGCAAACCTTCCTATTGGTGAAACCA